>NW_027509865.1:827174-906826 GCF_051311805.1 Agelaius phoeniceus
TGTACCGCGCTCTGCCACAAGGCGGCAGCACTGCCGCCCACCCCAGCCGGGGGCGCCGCGCGCCTTGGGCCTGCGGGCGGCCAAGGCGGCAAAAAGGAACAGGGCGATCCCCCCCAGAAGCTGCTCTGAAATAAATGCCCCAAAACAACCAGGAAGAAGAAAAAAATCCTCCTGCCTCTAACCTAATAGGATATAAAAAAAAAAAAAAACCAAAAACACCAAACCAAACCCAAACCCAACAATTTATTTTAAAAAATATGTAAATATTTTTTAAAATAGTTTTTCATATTAATATTCACCTTTCTATTTATAATGCGTATTGATGTATATTTATACATTTCTATTTATAAATAAATTTCTATTCTATATTACATCTCTCCCTAGTACTTAAATTTATTTCTCTATTTTTATACATATTTTTACATAGTAAGTATATATTTGTTAGGATTTTTGCTTCTGTAACGTTTACATTATTTAAAATAATTCCCCTGCCCCTACCCGGATAAAAGCCAAAAAGAACCCCCTTTAATTTCGACTGCATTTAAATTTGTAAAAAAATTATTTTTTTTTCATCTTTATATCCACATTTATATTTCAAATGTATATTGATGTGTAATGTTTATTTTTACATTTATAATTTCCGATTTTTTATAAGTTTATATTCTATTTTACATCTGTTCCTATTTCTTCTATTTATTGACATCTTTTTATTCATATCTTTCTATATTTAATCTATATTTCTGTGTTAGGATTTTTACTTCTGTAACTCTTCCATTATTTAAAATAAAACCCCTGCCTCTACCCAAATTCAAGCCAAAAAGAACCCCTTTCTTTTCAACTCTATTTCAATCTTTTTTAAAATTGTATCTTTCAGGTTCATGTTCACATTGACATTTAAACTGTATATCAATGTCTACTCTTATTTGTATTCTATATTACATCCCTTCCTATTATTTCTATTTCCTTAGGTTTTATATTTATATCTTGATTATCTATCTCAATATTTAGAAACAGGTAAGAGTAATATCTATATTCATATTATTTCAAATAAAAACCCTGCCTCTAACCCAAGAAGAGCCCAAAAAACCCCAACCCTTTCTTTTAGACAATATTTGAATAGATTTTACCCCTAGGTTTTCCTATTGATAGTCACATTTCTATTTATAATGTGTATTGCTTACTGATCCATTTCTCTTTATCAATGTCAATTTATAAATCAATTGATATTCTATATTCCATCTATTCCGAGGACTTATTTCTATATTTTTATACGTATTTTGATTCATTGATTATCTATTTCTGCCTTCAGATTTTCACTTCTGGAACACTTGTATTATTTCAAATAAAACCCCTGCCTCTACTCAAACAAAAGCCAAAAAATTCCCTTTCTTTCCAACTATATTTACATCTTCTTCTATTTCTATTCCCATTTCTCATTTATATTGCCACATAAGGTCATTTCTATTCTATACTACAACTCTTCATATTACTGACATAGATTTAGATTTCAATTTCTATCCATAGTTTCGTCATTTCTCTTTCTAGACTTATGATAGATTTCTATCTTAAGATTCACATTTCTATAATACTTCTATTATTTCAAATAAAACCCCTGCCTCTAACCAAACAAAAACCAAAGACACCCCTTTATCTAAACCATATTTAAAACTCTAAAAATCATCTCATTTTTCATCATTCTCTTCACATTTACTTTTATAATTTTTATTTATTACATTTGTAGGTATTATACATACTAGAGAGAATACCTTTTAATAGAATAATAGATATATAGTATTTTTATATCCTAGATATTCTTTTACTTCTATTTCTTTATATTCAATATTTAGAGAGATCGGTATACGCGTTATATATTTGGAGATCTGGATTTTTATTTTTATATTATTTCTATCTAGAAAAAAAACCCCAGCCTATAACCTAATAAAAAAATCCCAAAGAATCCCCAATTCCTTTTAACTCTATCTAAATAGTTTTATATTTACAACTGATCTTTAGATATCTTTGTATACATATATAATAGACTATCGTTTCTATAGATTAGCATCTGTTACAATAATATACTATATAGTATAGTTTTATGTGTTTATCTATTTGTTTTCTCTATTTATGTTTACCACTATCATTTTATATTTGTTTTTATATTGATATTTATTTCTACTTTAATTAATCTATATATTAGACCGTATCAATTCATTAACCCAACGCATCAGAACCACACAAATACCGCGCCTTCGGCAGCACCGGTACGCAGCCCACGCTCATCCCATCGCAGCGTATCCAAACCAAACCTATTTCTAGGACTAACAGAACAAAGACCCCACAACATTTAACCCTAAGAAAAACTCAAATCAACCGAACTGTCAAGACATTTGAAATCCCACTATAACTAGCCCAAAAGCTCCGTACATTCTCATCATAAACTTCCTCCTCAACCAATGGCTCAAAACCCCAAAAAACTCAGATACACATGGAAAATGACAGAACTGCTAGTCAAAACAAACACCCGTGAAAAATTCAATCCAACCAACTCACTAAACTCAAAACCCTACAACTGACCCTAAACATTACTAAAAAAAGCCCCCAAAGCTCTACCTTGAGGCTAACTCACAAATAATAACCAATCATCTAGAAAGGTTATCTTCCAAATTTTAAAACAACTCATTAAAAGCATGAAAATAAAAAAAATCGAAACTATTAAAATACTAAAAAAATATCACTACCCAAATTGAAAGACACATTGCCTCTAGAAACCCACCGTCAACAAACGCCCCTGTCCCCCAAAAGAAAACCAGAAACAAAACAGCAAAGCAGAAAGAAATCGGAACTTAGGAACGCTAAAACCAGAACGTTCAAGAAGTTCCACCATATCCCTGATCGTACACCAACTACAAACAACGTGAAACGATACAAACAATTCTTAAAGACCGCCTTAAAACCACTACATTAAAAACCCTTTCAACAATTCAAAACTGCATTGAACAAAAGCCATCTCATAAATTAACACCCAAAACTCCAGCAGCCCAGCTGGCCCTACCAAATCTCTCTGTTGATACACACAGTAAACAAAACCAAAATCCCAGGAATACCTATCAGAAGTCTAGGAAAGAAACCTCTTGAAATTTATCCTACCTCAAATACAAACCAACCCGTCCAGAAAGTGAGCTTCACTCAAAAAAACTATTTACACAGAGGTAATAAGACCAAGAAATAAAACAACACACCATATAACGAACCACCAACGAATACAACAGCGAAGGAAAAAAAAAACCCACGTTTTTTTCTTTTTTTTTATTTCAACTAGCTTCCTTTATTAGCTAGAACCAAAGATTTTGCCAGGGCTGTAACAACAACAACAACTTCTTTTTCTTCTTCTCCTTCTGAAATGTCCCTTCTCCTTCCCAAATTCCTTACAACTTCTGCGTTTGAATCCAAGCCAAAAGCAAAATTCGTGCACTTGTGAGTCCGGTGCTCCTGTCAGATTCTCTGTCTCCCTCCACATCTTCTTACACTTTCAGTCTGAACGCTGTCCTGCCCTGATGAGTTTGACAGAAGAATTGGCACATGTTAAGAGAGCATTTCCCTCCCTCCCTCCCTCCCTCCCTCCCCAGAGCTGGTTTCCTTAGCGCATTTCAATCGATCCCAAGCCCGCAATGATGCGCGCTCTGCCGGAAAGGGGAAACACGTGCTAGTGAACAGCAGCTCAGAAACAATTCTTTTCTAATGTTACCTGCTCTACTTGACTGCTCGCTAACACAAGTCTCATTTTACCATTGCAGGGAGAAGGCTGTAGGAAAATGTCTGATGAGCAGCCACAAAAGGCCTCACTCCCTGCTACACAGCCTGCAACAACCTCGGCAGAGCGGAGCAGCCAAATCACCGCACTCTCCTTGCCGTGGGCAAGGGTAGAAGATGACTGGGGGAGGCACATAAAAAGAAGGGAAACGCTCCTATAAATGCACAGCCATTTGCTTTCAGAAGCCCAGAGTTCAGGATCTTCTCTAGGAAGCCAGACGTGACATGATATTTCTAAGATTTTCTTCTTCATCGAAGGAAATGTACGTACATACACACTCTTACAAACGTACCTACGGTTCTGGGGTTTTTTTTCTTCTGAAGCTCCAAGAATGATTTCCCACCTTGATTCATTCAGAAGAAACGGCCCCTGTGACTCAGGTCAGAAGGGCGGCCTGCGTTTTTGATCACGACAGCTTTTGGCTTTACCCTGTGAGCAGGAGCAGCCAGAGCTGAGGCTCAGCAGAGGCTGACGCCGGCCAGCCCCTTCCTCCCTTCCCTGTGTGTCACAATGACTTCCAGGCAGAAGGATGCAAAGCAGGTTTGTGTCTTTTCTCTTCAGTGCCAAGAGGTAAAAGATGTAGGCTTTGAAATAACTAATGACCCTCTCTTGGAACTCTCCCAAGGACAGTTTGAAAGCAAAGACAGAAGATTGCTGCTAAATCCATATGGGATAAGGATGAGAGCAGCAAGGATCCGAGGCCAGCAGCGTTGCCAGGCAGTGTCACGTCCCTGCCACCTTGCGACAAGGCACACAGCTGCAAAGCCCCAAAGCCTGCAAGCCCTGCAGCTGCCGCACGGATGGACCTGGTTCCCTTCCCAGGTGCCCAGAGGGACACCTGAGGGCAGGTGTCGTCCCCCGCCCCCCGAGGGCGCACCCAGAGCCCCGGGCAGGGACGGAGTCACTGACGGCTCTCTGGGGACGAGACCCTCCCTGCAGGTGACACCGGCTTGTCCTCTCCCTGTGGCACAGGGACCTCCAGGCTCTAGGACCAGCCTCATTTTGTCAGCATCCAGGTGCTGTGCTAGAGCCAGAGGGGTCAAGGCTTTCCAGAACCATAGGATCCGTAGCATCCTTGCGGTTGGAAAAGCCTTCTAAGGACATCGAGCCCAGCTGCTGCCCCCCCAAATCAGGTCCCTAAACACCACATCTTGACATCCTTGACGTGTCTCCAGGCATGGGGACTTCCCTGGGCTCCTACGCCTGAGCACCCTTTCAGTGAAAAAATTTTCCCTCCAATCCAATCTAAGCCTTCCCTGCTGCAAGTTGAGGCCATTTCCTTTGGCCGTGTCACTTCTTACCTGGGAGACCTCGGTACTTCAACCTTACCTGCTCCTTCCCTAGGCGGTCTCTGGCTTGGCCGGAGGAGAGGAGGAACACTCCCACCACAGGAATGGCAGCTCAGGAGGTCCCACACCAAGGCCAGGGGGAGCAGCCGTCCTCGCCAGAGCTCGCACGTCCCTTCTTCTCAGAGATTGGCTCTGCTTTTCCTCCCGGGCAGATCTCTGCTGAGTGCTTCACAATGGCCTGTTTGGAGGAGGGGGGGAAAAGAGGTTAGCCAAGTTTTTTATCCAGACTTAGCTGCTGGCTTTGCCTCCTCCTGACTTCCTTCTGCTAAGAAAACAGCTGCCTTTGGACTTCTAGGGGCAACTTGCACGTCATGCCTGAAAAGGAACTACAGAAAAGCGCCTCATTTATAAAGCCTCAGCCAAGAAGACAGATGCAGCTGCAGCTTCGCCATGCCCACTGCCTGCAGAGCCGGCAGGCACCAGGCCAGCTCTGCTCCTCCTTCAAGTTGTTCCCAAAGCTGCTGGAAGAACTGAAGGCTCCTTTGGCCTTCCATTGCTCGGCTTGTCCCGAGAAAGAGCTTTGAGTGTTGTTACCCCTCCAGAAAGGAAGGGCCTTTCTGTCTCACACGCTCGGTGCCACAAGGCTACGCAGCCTCTGCTCCAGGTGGGAAGGGCTTCCTTCCTCCTCTGGCACCTGGCTGGCACAGGGCACAGGTTGCTCAGAGGTCCTGGGGCTGCCCCATCGCTGCAAGTGCTCAAGGCCCGTCGGTGCTCTGCGACGAGGCTCTGAGCAAGCTGCTCGATGGAAGCACGTCCCTGCCCACGGCGGCAGCAGCCTTGGAATGAGGTGATCTTTAGAGCCCCTTGCAACCTGAATTCTTCCATGATTCTGGGAACTGAAAAAAGCGGGGAAAGAAATCTGTAAAGGTCACTAAATGCATCCAAGCACATCCCCAAGGATCCAATCCTCAGCAGCCCATGCAAGGCAAGGTCAGAGCTCTCTGCCCACCGAGGACACGGCAAGCAGCACGGACCTTTCTCCCACTCTCCAGCACGGAGAAGTGGGAAGCCAGAGGGAGTCCGTCTGTTTACAGACACCGGAGGGCGGCGGGACGGGGCGGGGCGGGACGGGGCGGGCGGTCTTACCTTGCAAAGCTGGCGGCAGAAAGGGCGGGCAGCGCCGCCGCCCCGCCGGGATTTTCCGGCCCGCCGTCGCTTCCGAAGCCTGGAGAGGCGCGTGCGCGGGCTCGGGGGGGGTGCAGCCCCGTTCCCGTTCCGACGGCGTTCGCCCGCCCCCGCTCGCTGCCCCCGGCCCGCGGAGCGCTGCGACCGCGCCTCCGCCGCCCGCCGAAAGCGGCCCCGCCGGGCCGCCCCCCCCCCCGGCCATTCTTCTCAGCCATCGTGTCCCTTTTGCACTCCTGAACGTCTTTCACCCCTCCCGGCCATTTACCGAGCCCGCCCCGCCCGCCCCTCGCTCCCGCCCCGCCCGCCCCTCGCTCCCGCCCCTCGCCCCCGCCCCTCGCCCTTGCCTCGCTCGGCAGCCGCGTCCTTGCCCCGCCCCCGGCAGCCAGCGGCGAGGGGCAGGGCGCTGGCTCGGGGGGCTGCAGTACCGGGCTCTGGCCACAGGGCGGCAGACTCCCGGGTCCGCGATATCCCCGCCCTTTTGGCCGCCATTTTGAGAAGGTCAAAAAAAAAATTCCCGCGACATTGGCGACCCGCCACTCCCAACATGGCGGCCGAGAGAGGACCCCTCGGCCGAGAGAGGCGGTTACTCACATGCCGGTCAGAAACACGCCAAAATACGCCCGCCCGCGGCGCCGCTGACCACACAGCCCGTGTCGGGTACACCTAAAACGCCACAAAAATTCCGCCGGGGCTGCGCCGGCGTCGGTGTTCCGTGCAGGCAGTCCGCATAGACACACCGCCGGGGGCCCTCCGCTTTCCCGCCCTTTTGGCCGCCATTTTCAGAAGGTCAAACAAACTCCCGCGACAGTGGTGACGAGCCACTCCCAACATGGCGGCCGAGAGAGGACCCCCCCCCCCCACTCGGCCGAGAGAGGCGGTTACTCACATGCCGGTCAGAAACACGCCAAAATACGCCCGCCCGCGGCGCCGCTGACCCCACAGCCCGTGTCGGGTACACCTAAAACGCCACAAAAATTCCGCCGGGGCTGCGCCGGCGTCCGTGTTCCGTGCAGGCAGTCCGCATAGACACACCGCCGGGGGCCCTCCGCTTTCCCGCCCTTTTCGTCGCCATTTTCAGAAGGTCAACCAATCTCCGCCACGCGCCACGCCCAAGAGGGCTGCCTGGCGGCGGCGCCGGACTGCAGTACCGCGCTCTGCCCACAAGGCGGCAGCACTGCCGCCCACCCCAGCCGGGGGCGCCGCGCGCCTTGGGCCTGCGGGCGGCCAAGGCGGCAAAAAAGAACAGGGGCCATCCCCCCCAAAAACTCCTCTAAAAATAAATGCCAAAAACCTGCCTCTTACCAAACAAGAACCAAATAAGCCCCCTTTCTTTCATGCCTTCTTGAAATAAATTTGATAGTTCTAGTTTTCCTAGTTCTATTCACACGCATATTTAGACCGGACAGTGATGTGTTACGTCCTTTATACCATCTATTATGCCTATTCCTATTATCTGTATTTATTCATACTTTGTGGTTTTAGCAATATCATTATATATTGATTGTATATTTCTCGACTTCCATTTAGATTTCTATCATACTTTTATTCTTCCAAAAAAAATCCCATCTCTAACCAAACAAATACCAAAAAACCCTTCTTTTCAACTCTATTGAAATAGTTTTATATTTAGAGCTTGCATAATTAGATTCACTTTTATAGTCACCGTTTATACTGATGCATTCCATTCATCATTACATAGCACATATCTATTATTCACATCATAGAGATAAATCATTATTTTTATCATGTACCAAATCTACTGCTACAACTTCTTTTTTCTAATAGTTTCAATTTTTATGTCCATCTTGATGTATTCATGAGATCTTTTTACAAGTAGATTTCTACCTTTCTATCATTTGTATTTGTAGTTTTTATAATAAAACCCCTGCTTTTGCCAAGTAAAAAACAAAACCATCCTTTCTTTTAAACTACTTTTAATAATGTTGTTGTATTTACAGTTACCATATCTATAATGTTTTACATATTATATCATAGCGATGTACTAGATTTAGAGCTGTTTCCTATAATATACCATCATAAGATATATACGGTATCGCTTGTATTACGTGTTGTATGGATTTATGTCACTTTACATTTACAATCCTTTAATAATTTGATATATATATATATATCTGCATAGATTCGCAACACATTTCTAGATTTAAAATTTCCTTTGAGCTGTGTTTATATTTAGCATCTCTATTGATATATCTATCAACATACACAATGCTCTTTGAAAAATACAATATCTTATTGGAATATATCATGACTTAAGTTACCTGTTAAATTTTAAATAGAGATCGAATAGATCAAAAAAAAAGTTTATTCCCATTTCTACACATCTACTCGTTTTGTTTAAAGATAGCTATCCTTAGAATTTTACATTGAAAATCCAATTCCTAAATGCAATGACAAAACAAACAGCATCGAATTCCCACCAATGTCTTCCAAAACCATCAAGATACCTCCACCAGCCAAGCGACTGCCAGCGAAAAAAACACACAACACTCTTTTCACTAACAGTTCTCATCACATCAGAAAAATGGAACCAAACGAAAAGAAAACCCTGGAGAAACACACGCAGCAAATCACAAAAACCTCTAAAAAAACCCAAACCAACTCGCTCAACTCCAATCAGTGCCACTGACCCTGAACGTTATTTTAAAAACTAACCGAAGTTCTACATCTACACTAACTCAAAGAATAAGCAATACTCTGTCAAAAGAACTTTAGAAACTTTAGAAAGCGAACTAATGAACGAAATAGAAAAAAAACCAAAAAATCTCAACCACTAAAAAATAAGAAAATAACTACCCAAAAAAAAAAAAAACAAAAAAACCCTACTTAAAAAGACCCACCATATAAATACCCACGTTCCCAAAAATAAAACTGATCAATAACCACCAAATACGTCAAAGGACAACAAGAAACGAAAAGGAAAAAAAGAAAAAAAGAAAAAAAAAAAAAAACCAAAAGAAAATACATTTGTAAAACAAAAGTCCCCCAAACCAAAGCAACTTTAATTTACCTCAAAAAAATTATTCCCAACTGAAGAATAAACGCATAGAGCCTCATTCGATCAAAATAAAAATACCACCCAGAAATAAACACAAAGCCGAAAGAGAAACGTAACCATTGACAAGATCTCCCAAATGATCCGTCACAATAAAACGTACACTACAATCAAGCAAACCAAAGAAATAAAAGCCCTGGAAGACGAGAAACACAAACGCAATTAGAGAGATTTTAAAAACCCCGCTGCTATTAACGACACGACGCCACCTCGAACCCACCGAAACAAACGCTACACGCCCACGCTAATAAAAGCCACGGCGACAGAGTTAAAATCCGAGCCGCTGCTTCACGCAACGACCCGTAGAAACCATTGCACGCCTTTAAAAGCAGAATAGCCCGGCAAAAAAAAATATCCGACTACAGAACTCGATTCAAACCAAACCTTTATCGTCACCACCCGAACCGAGAACCGTACCGGTCAGGAAGAACGCCATAGCCCTTAGCGCACACCCACTGCGACCAGAACAAACCCGTGCGATCGATCCCTACAAAGCACCTCCGAACCACGACACCCAAGAACTTGCGGCAGCCCAACCCCGCGCTGCCGGCCCCGGACGGAGCGCGGCTCCCGGCGGCAAAGCGGCTCCTCCGGCGGCTGCTCCGGCGCGCAGGGGCGGCGCCGCCCCGGAGACCCCCCCACCCCCGCCCGCTCCCCCTGCCCGGGGGGCCCCGGCGGCGCCCGAGCCCCGCGCCCGGAGCGGACAGAGCGGCCGGCACCGGCCGGGCCGGCGCAGCAGCGCCCGCGCCGCCTCTGCCGCCCTTGGCCGGCCCGGCGCCAGCTGCCCTCGGCTCCGCACGGCGGCTCGCACCGGCAAAGCGGCTCCGCCGCTGCCGCGCCAAATTCCCCGTGCGCCTCGGCACCCGCCCGGCCCGGGCCGGCAGCGCTCCCGAGCGGCAACGCTCCGGCCCGGGCCGCGGCCACAAGAAGCGCCCTCAAATGCAGCGGCACAGCCCGACTGCAGCCCTGCAAACGCCGCCAGAGCTGCGGCTTCCCGCAACTCAACCCCGAAACTGACGCCGCGGGCGGCGCTCACCTCGCTTCAACAAGGGCAAAGAAATGGCTTCTCCCCTTCAAGTTCATCCCCTAGGAGAGCAGAAAAGAAGGGGCTTTCCTCCAATGAAATCCTGCAAGCCATGTGCAAAGGGGGATTTTGACCTCCATTCAAACCCTTGCAAAGGAGGGACACCAGCGCTGTCCCCTCCATTTAAACCTTAGGATGATGAAAATGGGCTGGCTACCTTCCAATCAAAGCCATCCGATGACAACAATACTTTGCCCATTCCCGTTCAAATGGAACGCAGGGATTCCCTGTCACCCCTGGGATACCCCTAACAGCCGGGAAAAGGCAGCTTTTCCTTCAACCGACATCCTTGGAACCGCAAGCGAAAGCGGATCCCCCCCAGTTCAAACACAGACAATATTAGGAGAATAGCTGCTTGCCTCTCCTTCATTTCTTTTGTCTTCACAAGCTCCCTTTTTGTTCCTGGGGAACCGGGGAGGGGGGACTGCCAAGATCCAATTGAAAAGGGAAAGGACCAAAGTCCCCGCTCCAAATCCACACGCGCTCACCCGTTCGGCTGCTGCTTCCCGGCACAAAGATTCGTCCCTCGGCACCTCCTTGAAGCGATGCTCCGCGGATCCAAGCGCGTATCCAGGTGTTGGCCCAGACGCTGCGAGAAGCTCTCGCAGTCCTTCCATGAGACAGCCCCGGGAGCCCCCCATGAACCCCTCTACTCAGCAGCTCCATGCAAAAGGCAGCTGAGGCGAAGCCTCCCCCTAAAACAGCCTCGCACCCACCCCCGCCCCGGCAGGAGCCGGCCCCTCATCATCCTCACAGCTCACACCTGGGGCTGCTCCGAGCCCCCCATCATCCTCACAGCTCACACCTGGCGCTGATGCCACTCTCCAACAGCGCCTCTCCCCGTCCAGCACACAGCCCGCTTCTCACAGACACAGAGCCAACAGAAATCTGCTCCGGGTGCTGGCTGTTCTTAGTCCGTCTGCTTCCACAATTCAGACACGGACGTGCGCTGATGGCACTGAGGGAAAGCTTTCCAGTGCACAAAACTGTCATTCTGGTAGCACGCTTTGAGACGCCTTCAGAAAAAGCAGAATCAGCGCCGCCTCCTAAGAGCCCTGCTGAGGAACCCCGCCCTCCTTGGGACACCCCCAATGCAGCAGAGCTCGAAAAACGAGGGCAAAAGTCAAGCTTGGAGTGGAAAAAGACAATAGAAATACAGCAGCCTTTCAAGAAAGCCTTCACACAGTAATAGTGGGAGCCGGTCCCATTTCTTCTTTCCTTGCTCTCTGGAATGACATCAATACGAAGTAAAAAACCCACACGAAACACAAGGCAGAGCTGGGATTTGACACGTCTTCCTTTTGGCTCTCGGGATGACAAGCGCCTCTTCCGGGACTGCGACACGCTTTGGGCGCTGGCAGAGAACGGAGGCAAAAGGTGCCAGAGAGCCCTTTCTATCGCCTTCAGCCCCTGCAGCTGTTCTGAGGGTTCCAGGGCACAGCTCGGTCCGTTCCTAGATCAAAACCTCACGGCAATATCTTCAGAACTACTACGCATCTCCAGTCGGAACCTTCTACATTCCTGTAAACAAATGAGTGCATAGAGAGGCTTTCTCCCCAGCTGAGTTTAGAGACCAATTCCTATTCTTTAGCAATACCTAGAAAACCGAATGCCTTGCCAGGTTTTAGCATCCTACACCCACTCACCCCTCCCTGTGCATTTGGTGGCAGCTTTGGGTCCCTCTGGGGGACGGCACCCAGCGTGACCCCCGCCCCTCGCCCGCCCCCCACCTGCTCCTGCACCGCCGTGGGGCTCCCTCTCCCGGGCACCTTGGGCTGCCCCCAACGGCATCAGAGCCCCGAGTCTTCACCCCGCCTTTCCCTGACCCCCAAAGAAGGCTCCGAACGAATCCGACTGCCCCGGACAGCAGCGCAGCGCTTCCCCCAAGCCCTTCCCACACGTGCATAGCCCCAGCAAGGGATTCTGCTGCAACAAGAAAGGGGGGGCAGCCCCCAGAAGGCTTGAGGTTCCTGCCCAGCCTCGCTGTCACGGGCCAGGGGCAGCGAGAGAGGGAGCGGCACAGACGGCGGGGACGGCCCGGCACGGAGCGGGGGCCGCTCTCAGCGCGATGCCGGCAAAGCCGCAGCTCCGGCGCTGTCGGCCGCGCCGCTTGAGCGGCACGGGGGGATCCGCCGAGAGCCTCCGGCCCCGCGCGGGGACACCCGCAAGGGCCCAGGGGCGCCGGGCTCCGGCCCTCGGGGCTTTATTCTCCGGCAGCCCGAGCCCCGCGGCTGCGGGGCAAAGAAGGAAAGGGGGCACGGGAAGAGAGGAGCGAGAGCAGGGCACGACAAAGGGCGGCGAGGGAGCTCGGGCTGTGCAGGAAAGCGGCACGGGAAGGGAAAGCCCGGGACGAGGGTACACGGAGGCTGGGCAGAGGAAGGAGACAGGGGGAACAGAAGGGAGTAGCGGGCTAGGGACAGGACAGGAAGGAGCCGGCTTTGCGGGGGGAGAGGGAATGGGGGAAAGGGAGCGAGAGAAGGCGAAGACGGGGAGAAGGAAGGAGGGCTAGAGAGAGGGACAGGCGGGGAAGCCTCCCAGAGCCCCGGCTGCACCCCGAGCCCGGCCCGGCGCCTCGCCCTGCCCGGGATGCTGCGGCGCTCGGCGGAGCTCGGCTCGCTCCGGAGACGCTCGGCTCGAGTCGGCTCTTGGCGCCTCAACTCGGCTCTTGGCGCCTGCATTCGCCTCTTCGGCCGAGCTCGCCTCGCTTCGGCCCAACTCCCAGCCGCTCTGTGCCTTCGGCGCGCCTCGGCTCCGCTCGCCTCGCCTCGGCTCCCCGACGGCGGGCGGGCAAGCGCCGCCGCCTCCCGTTCAGCTCGCCCGGCTCGGGGCTCTCCCGCTGCCGCGTCCCGCGGGTGGCCCGGCCACGGCGCGGACACGACCGGGAGCGCGGGCTCGGGCAGGAGCTCATTAGGCTGGGAGCGCACTGGCGCTAAGCAGCGCGCACGAGAGCAGCAGGCTCGCTTCGCCTGAGCTCGGCTCGCTTCGCTTCAGGCAGCCTCGGAAGCCTCGCCTCGGTTCGCTCGAGGCCGTCAGGGTCGGCCGCTCTCGCCTTGCTTCGGCCGAGCTCGTGCGATTCCCCCGAAGGCGGCGGCGTTCGGTTGTGGTTTTAGAAATAGCCTCCTCTATCGATTGGATCTCTCTACAGTTAGATTTATATTTCTAGAATACGTCTATTAATCCAAACAAAAACCCCATCTCGAACCAAATAAATACACGAAAACACCTTCTTTTAAACGGTATCGAAATATTTTTATACTTTGTGTAATTATACTCACATTTATATTTATCGTTTCTTTTGATGCAATCTATTAATAATTATCTATAATATCTATAAAATTCTAGACATGTATTTAAAGTATTATTTATATTATGTATCGTATCTACTGCTGCAACTGATTTTTTCTTCTAGTTTTAAACTTTATCTGTATGTATTTATGATATCTTTCTAGACTTAGATTTCTACCTCCATATTCTTTGTATTTATCATTTTTATCATCAAAACCCTGCCTATTGACAAGTTAAAAAAACCGCTTTCTTTAACGATCTAAAAAATATTTTTATATTTATAATTTTCCTATTTCTATTTATAATTTGCTCTCTAGTACGTGATAACATACCTGCTCCTGCACCGCAGTGGGGCTCCCTCTCCTGGGCACCTCGGGGTGCCCCCAGGGGCATCAGAGCCCCGAGTCTTCACCCCCCCCCCCCCCCCCCCCCCCCCTTTTCCTCTAGTTAGAAACTACACTGGAACTTTTTTCTGGAAACAAAGACATGACCTAAATCCTCTCCCCATGTCCTAGACAGAGAGATGTTCAGTTCTTAGTTGACTGGGCAGCAGTTTCTTCAATAGAATGATAAACAATATGGAAAGGTTTTAGCTACAAGCAAATAGGCAAATCTGAACAAGGTCCTGGTGGCCAGCCACTGCAGTTCTTTTGAAGCAATTTTTTAAACAATCAAATACTGATACCACAAAAAATAAAGCAAAAAGCTGACTACTGGCTAAGAAAGAAGGAAAAATTAACTTTTGACGACAACAACAACATTCCAAGGACACAGGCTTTTTTCCAATCTCAGACCTTATTACTACTACCTCTCTTGGGAATTCTCATCGTGGATCCCAAAAGGAATAAATCCCTCAGCGTGTCCTAAAGCACCAAGGAGCTACCTACAAGTGAAGGTGGCTACTTTCAGTGCAGACACAGCTGATGACACAGCAGCAGCACAGTTCTGTGCTGCACAGGGATAGTACTGTCTCCTCTTCTCCAGCAGCTGACTCTCTCCTGCCATGGCTTCTGTAAATGCATCAGAGCACGACCTTAACCACAAACAGGCAAGAAAGCACCATCCGAAGTCTTTCATTAAGCAGTACAAGAAGGGTTCCAAGCAGAGACCAACAGAATTTCAAGGAAGCAGTATGCAATTAAACCCCCTCAGATTTGTTCAAGTAGCCGGCAAAATGGAACCATTCAGAAACGACAAAGAAAACCCCCCCAAGTATTTATACAGGAGTCCTTAATGTCAGAAAGGGGATGACAGGTTATGTTCAGATAAGATGAATGTTTATTTGGATCTATAAATAAACTTCTCTCGTGGTCCTTTGCCAAAAAATAGAACCTACAAGTGAACACCTACACCTGCCTCAAGAGACCTAACGAGCCCCTGGCAGGCACCGGCATCAAAGCGCAGTGGATGTTTCTAATCCAGGCTAAGGAGAACAATATCACCTTTTGTTCTCTCCAGTTTGTTTCCTCTGCAGTCCTAGTTGCTTCTTATGATTTTTACAGTCTCTGTATCTTCTCGGGCAGCGCTGAGTCTGACGACCGGGATACGAGAGTCCTTCCCTGCCCTACGGAGAGAACCAGGAAAAAAAGTTCAAAAAAGAACAGGGCAGTTTGAAGTTAATACCTCTGACGAGAAGCAGCACCCGACAAACAGAGCAACGGTGAACAAAGCGTGACACCTCCCTGGGGACAGAAGACTTACAAACTCTCCGGGATTTACAATTCCAGTAACCAAGCCCTTCAGCACAGCAGCCAAGTGTCCCATTAGGTGGTGCTGCACCAAAGCACGATCCGAGAGGTTCCAAAGAGTGAAATGCACGTTACTGTCCAAAGACGTAAAATCTTGCAAAATAACAAAACTACAATAGATCTAAACTACAGGGCAAGAGTACAAGTGTTAGCTTGTGGAGCTGGAACCATCCAGGTGAGCAACTGCTAACTGGATCCTCAACAGACTTTGAGGAACCCTTCAGGATACAGAAGGGTTTTCCCCAGAAATTGCACAGGCCGAGTTTTGATAGAAGTACACTTGCCAGATGCTCAGAAACGTCACCCATCCTCCTCCGGGTGTCCTGAGAGAGCTGCGAATGGCTCTCACCTGGTTTGAGCTGGTTCTGTAAGGGCTCAGGGTGAATTTCACCAGATGCAACCAAACTGGGCAACACCCAGTGGGACAGAAGGAACCCAAAGCTTGTTTTACCCAAAGCTTGGGTAAGCAGAGCTCCAGCAAATACTGAGGAAACGGACAGAACGGGGTAACAAATAATAAACATAACTTTTTTTTTTTTGACTTGCCTTTTTTTTTTTTTTTTTCAGATGAGCAAAACAATTAAGGAGAAGGTGAAAACCTCACCATGACTGAACATTTCATCACCTGTAAGCTGACCATCCTTAGCATAGAGGACTCCAAATTTAAAATTCACCGATCCCAGGAAAATAAAACCAAATATTATTTGGTGAACAGTCAAACAGAAGACATAAAAATTTGTTTCCTCTAATCTTTGCATACATCCTACACGTTAGAACATACATTTTATACCATCTCCTACTACACAATAATTTACCTTTAAACTTTGATAGTATAGCATAAAATCATTAACTTAGACGGGTGATCAATTATTATTAAGTTGGTGCTTCAAGTTATTTTTGCTGTCAGGTTCAAAAAAACATGACTTCTTTTTACTGTAACGAGCAATTGATTTAGAAGTCATCAAAAGCCCATCCAAATACAAAGCCGTATTCACCGGACGGGTCTGTGAGCAAGAAGTAGTTAGGCTTGTACTCACCTCTTGCCCTTCAAGAACCAATACATCCTGTCAACAAAAACAGCATCTTTAGCCCCCTCCTATTAAAGATTCTACAAGGATGATGCTTTTATTGGTGTTTAGAAGTTTGGATTTAAAATGGCCAGTTCAATGGATAAAGAGACAGTTTAAGTAGTATTAGATTCTTATTCTTATTCTTATTAGCTACTGGAAGAAACAAACCAGTAGGATCTATACTTAATTCCTTCTATTTCCAGGAAATCATAAAGAAAAAGAACCAAACCAAAAAAAGTCACTTCCTACCTTTTGTATCTCAGGATGAAAAATGTCTCTTGGGCTCTTCTCCAGTTTCTCCAGACTCCTGGCACTGAAATGCAAATGAACGAGTGCTTTATAGGAGGGCAAGTGCACATTCCAACCCCGAACCCCCAACCGATGGCAGTTACAGCGCTTACAAAATGAATCCTTCCCAGAGCCTCTGGGAAATGGAACGGTTTGTGCAACTGCCATTTCTCCCCCAAAATACTAACTCCCAACACTTCCTAAACTGAGTTTGCATTTTAAAAACAGAAATTAGGGAGACTCAGGGTGGAGATCAGGTTGAAATTGATTTCCTTCTAAAGCACAGGGGCTCTGTTCCATCACCCTTCACTTTGGCTCCACACGGAATCACAGGGAGCATTTTAGGAGGGCTCAAGAACCAATTCTATTTCTCTCTTTTTTCTAGTTCTCTCTCTTCCTAAATAATTCAAGGCAAGTCAAATGAAAAAGGACAAGTTCAGCAGCAAATTCACACTTTTTCCCTTTGTCTGCTCAAGAACAGGCTTTAAAACCACTTCTTGCTGCCTTCAACGGTTAAGACTTGCAAAACAGTTTCGCAAGTTTGATAGGTTTATCATAAAAACCACAGAACGCAAGCTCTGAATGACAGGAAAAGGTACACAGGCAAATATCTCAGCTGATGGTGGCTTATTTGTAAACACAGACCTTAACGGAGATTGCACGGAGAATGTTTCAGTGGGACTCTAAGGGAAAAATATTTCCTGAGTACCCTGTAAACAAGAAAAGCTAGGATATATTACAGGACATACCCACGTGTTCTGCATATTCAAATAGGATTATCAATAAAAACATTTAAGAAGGAAGAAAACCAAGGTAATTTTACTCAGCTATATTTACTGCCGATTTAGAGGAAAAAAAAAAAAAAAAAAAGTGAACCAGAAACGCCTACAGTAGAACTTTAAAACAATTGCTTGGATAAAAGCAGCTCATGGAACATGAAGTAGAAAAAAAGCGAAACCAGTATCAGACCTGCCTATTTTCTTACCATTGCACAAGAAAATCCGACAAGCGGTAGAAAGTCACTGCCTAAAACCGATCCTAGGACGTAACCGAGAACAATGGAGGCATTTGCTAATCTAAACGGAAACCTTTTCCGGACCCTAGTGTCAAATCACACGTTTTGTCTCTCAGCAGCTCGAGGCTGGAGAGCATTTCCCCTGGGGGTCGGGAGGGCAGGGGCACAAGGGGCTGAGTTTGCCGATCGCACCTGTGCCATCAGAAGGATCCTGCCCGGCGCTCCTTGCGCTCGCCATTCTCCGGGCCATCGCTGTGTTTTACTGCTCAGCGATGCCGCTCCATCTGTTTGCGTGGAAGGAAGAGCCACGAGCACTGAGGCACTCAGCAGCCGTGTCATGCCAGCGATGTCGAGCGCTCTCTGCTCGCAAGGCTGAGCCCGCCGCGGAGCCGCCTCCGCAGCCGCTCGTCCGCCCCCGCCCGCAGCAGCGGCAGCGGCCCGAGGGAGACGGCTGCAGCTCGGCGGCTCCCGCGCCTCCGCCAGCCCGAGGGCAGCCGCCGCACAGTGACCGCGGCAGCGCCCGGCGCCGCTCGCCCGGGGCGGCTCCTGCAGCTCCCGGCCCGCGGCAGCAAAGCACCGCCTGGCGCTCCGCCATCGGCGGGCGGCAGCGCGCCCCGCCCGAGCTGAGCCCCCGCCACCGGGACCGCTGAGCGAGGCCGAGGCACCGGGCGGACGCCCCTTCCGCGCCGCTCGGCTCCGTGCGGGCGGCCGGACGGAGGCTTCGCCCCTCCAGCGTCGCTGCCGCGGCTCCGTCCCGCGTGGCACAGGCGCCGGGAGCTCCCCGCGCCCAGCCCGCTCCCCCGGCGAGCGGCCGCCTCGGGCCGCCAGCCATTCATATGGCGCGTCGGCCGTTGCGTCAGACGCCGCGCTTTACGGCCGCAGGGCCTGCCGGGAGTTGGAGTCTCGAACTGACAGCCACCGCTCCGTTCTCCGCCACCGGGAGCTGCGCTCCCGCCAGGGGATCAAACGGCTCCTTCGCTCCTGGGCGCGGAAGCACCTTAGGCAGCACCGCCCCTCCCGAATGTCCTTTCTTTTCCACTCCAACTCTTTTTTCTTTTTTTCACTCTGTTTTTCACCCCCTTTTCCACTTTCGCTCTTTCTTTTTCACTCTCACCCTTTTCCTTTTTCATTTTTTTTCTCCTTTCTCTTCCTCCTTTTTTTTTTCTTCCTTTCCTTTTTCCTTTTCTTTCTTTGTCTCTTTCTTTCTTTCTGTCTGTCTGTCTCTATTTCTTTCTTTCTCTCGCTCTCTTCCTGTCTCTCTCTTTCTTTCTTTCTGTCTGTCTCTCTTTTTGTCTCTCTCTCTCTCTTTCTTTCTCTCTGTCTCTCTCTCTTTCTTTCTTTCTCTCTGTCTCTCTCTCTTTCTCTCTGTCTCTCTTTCTGTCTCTCTTTCTTTCTCTCTGTCTCTCTTTCTGTCTCTCTTTCTCTCTTTCTTTCTTTCTGTCTGTCTCTCTTTCTCTCACTCTCTTTCTTTCTGTCTCTCTCTCTGTCTCTGTTTCTTTCTTTCTTTCTTTCTTTCTTTCTTTCTTTCTTTCTTTCTGTCTCTCTCTCTCTCTTTCTTTCTCTCTGTCTCTCTTTCTTTCTTTCTCTCTGTCTCTCTTTCTTTTTCTCTGTCTCTCTTTCTCTCTTTCTTTCTTTCTCTCTGTCTCTCTTTCTGTCTCTCTCTCTTTCTTTCTTTCTCTCTGTCTCTCTCTCTTTCTCTCTGTCTCTCTCTCTTTCTCTCTGTCTCTCTCTCTGTCTCTCTCTCTGTCTCTCTTTCTCTCTGTCTCTCTTTCTCTCACTCTCTTTCTTTCTGTCTCTCTCTCTGTCTCTCTTTCTTTCTTTCTCTCTCTCTTTCTTTCTCTCTGTCTCTCTTTCTGTCTCTCTCTCTGTCCCTCTTTCTTTCTTTCTTTCTTTCTTTCTTTCTTTCTTTCTTTCTTTCTGTCTGTCTGTCTTTCTCTATTTCTTTCTCTCTGTCTCTCTCTTTCTTTCTTTCTCTCGCTCTCTTCCTGTCTCTCTCTCTCTTTCTTTCTTTCTTTCTGTCTTTCTCTATTTCTTTCTCTCTCTCTTTCTTTCTTTCTCTCGCTCTCTTCCTGTCTCTCTCTTTCTTTCTCTCTTTCTCTCTTTCTCTCACTCTCTTTCTTTCTGTCTCTCTCTCTGTCTCTCTTTCTTTCTTTCTCTCGCTCTCTTCCTGTCTCTCTCTTTCTTTCTTTCTGTCTGTCTTTCTCTATTTCTTTCTCTTTCTTTCTTTCTTTCTTTCTTTCTTTCTTTCTTTCTTTCTTTCTTTCTTTCTTTCTTTCTTTCTTTCTTTCTCTCTCTCTCTCTCTCTCTTTCTGTCTCTCTCTTTCTTTCTCTCTCTATTTCTTTCTCTATTTCTTTCTCTCGCTCTCTTTCTGTCTCTCTGTATTTCTTTCTCTCTCTCTTTCTTTCTTTCTTCCTTTCCTTTTTCCTTTTCTTTCTGTCTCTCTTTCTTTCTTTCTTTCTTTCTGTCTCTATTTCTCTCTTTCTTTCTCTCTCTCTCTCTCTCTCTTTCTTTCGCTCTCTTTCTGTCTCTCTCTTTCTTTCTGTCTCTCTTTATTTCTTTCTCTCTCTTTCTTTCTGTCTCTGTCTCTTTGTCTCTCTCTCTTTAATTCTTTCTCTCTTTCTTTCGCTGTATTTCTAATCTTGGCTTTCCATTCTCGCTTTAGAATAAAAAAAAGCAGCAGTAGAAACGTTCAGGCGACTGGGGAGTGCAAAAAACCCCAAAACGGCAATGATTTTAGGAAAACTATTTCCTCCATGGGAGCCTGAAATTTTCTACAGCTGCAGGTAACATAGAGCTTTTATTTCTTCTTCTATATAGATTATACTTTATACTCTATTTATACATCGCCCCCTGCCGTCTGCTTTGCCGCACTGCAGGCACAGCGCCCCCTGCCGTCTGCCTGGGCGCACTGCAGGCAGAGCGCCCCCTGCCGTTTGCTTTGGCGCACTGCAGGCACAGCGCCCCCTGCTGTCTGCATGGGCGCACTGCAGGCAGAGCGCCCCCTGCCGTTTGCTTTGGTACACTACAGGCACAGCGCCCCCTGCCGTCTGCATCGGCGCACTGCAGGCAGAGTGCCGCCTAATGACGTCAGCCCGTCGACACGGCGCCCCGCCCAGGACACGCCCACTCGGGCGGCCCTCGCCATCTTGTACGGCACCCCGTGTCGGCCAGGGCGCCGCCAGCCTGTACGGCACAATTTTACGGCAGTCGCGCTTTACGGCACAATTTTACGGCAGTCGAGATTTGCGACACTTTTACCACAGTAGCGCTTGACGACACCTTTTACGACAGTCGCGCTTTACGACACCTTTTGCGACAGTCGCGCTTTACGACACCTTTTGCGACAGTCGCCCTTTACGGCACCTTTTGCGACAGTCGCGCTTTACGGCACCTTTTGCGACAGTCGCGCTTTACGGCAGCTTTTACGACAGTCGCGCTTTACGGCACCTTTTGCGACAGTCGCGCTATACGGCACCTTTTACGACAGTCGCGCTTTACGGCTCCTTTTGCGACAGTCGCGCTTTACGGCACCTTTTGCGACAGTCGCGCTTTACGGCAGCTTTTACGACAGTCGCGCTTTACGGCACCTTTTGCGACAGTCGCGCTTTATGGCATTACCCTTTATGGAAGTTTTATGGTACTTTACAGCACTTTACGGTTTTTATTTTGTTTTTAATCTATTTTTAATCAATTTTTTTTTTTACTTAATGTTTATTTTTAATTTTTCATGCTTTTATTTTTCTCATTCTATTTTTTATTTACTTATTATTTTTAATTTTTCTATTTCTAAAGCTTTTTATTTTATTTCTTAAATTTTATTTTTTATTTAATTTTTAATTTTTCTATTTTTAAAGCTTTTTTTTTTAATTTAATTTTTTAAAAATTTTTATATTTTTAGGGCTTTAATTTTATTTTTTAATTTTATTTTTATTTTTCAATTTTTAAAACACATTTTATTTTTCTAGTTATATTTTTTATTTAATTTTTATTTTTAATTTTTCTATTTATAAGGAATTTATTTTATTTTTTTATTTTATTTTTGATTAAATTTATATTTTTTTCTATTTTTAAAGTTTTAATTTTTTTTTATTTAGTGCTGCCCAGACCAACTCAAGCTGGTGATTGTGGTGGTGTTTGAGGGTCTTGCATTACGGCACTACCTTTTATGGAACTCTTACAGCACTTTACAGTTTTTATTTTGTTTTTCATTTATTTTAAATTCATTTTGTTTTTTTACTTTTATTTAATTTTTATTTTTAATTTTTCTATTTTTAAAGCATTTTTATTTTATTTTTTAATTTTATTTTTTATTTACTTATTTTTTTTAATTTTTCTATATTTAACGTTTTTTATTTTATTTTTTATTTTTTAAATTTACTTACTATTTTTAATTTTTCTATTTCTAAAGATTTTTATTTTTTTATTTTAAGTTTAAACTTTTCTATTTTTAAAGCATTTTTTTTATTTTTATTTTTTATTTAATTTTTACTTTTAATTTTTTTATTTTTAGAGCTTTAATTTTATTTTTTAATTTTATTTTTTATTTTTCTATTTTTAAAGCTTTTATTTTATTTTTCTAATTTTATTTTTTATTTTTAATTTTTCTATTTTTAAAGCATTTATTTTATAATTTTTATTTTTCTATTTTTAAAGCTTTTATTTTATTTTTCTTATTTTATTTTTTATTTTTTATTTTTAATTTTTCTATTTTTAAAGTTTTTATTTAATTTTTATATTTTATTTTTTATTTTTCTATTTTTAAAGCTTTTATTTTATTTTTCTAATTTTATTTTTTATTTATTTTTTATTTTTAATTTTTCTATTTTTAAAGGTTTTTATTTTTTTTTTATTTAGTGCTGCCCAGACCAACTCAAGCTGGTGATTGTGGTGGTGTTTGAGGGTCTTGCATTACGGCACTACCTTTTATGGAACTCTTACAGCACTTTACAGTTTTTATTTTGTTTTTCATTTATTTTAAATTCATTTTGTTTTTTTACTTTTATTTAATTTTTATTTTTAATTTTTCTATTTTTAAAGCATTTTATTACATTTCATTTGGTGCTGCCCAAACCTGCTGTAGTGCATTTTTATACTTTATAATACTTTGAAGTCATTTTGTTTTGTATCCCCATATTTTTCCCAAATGGTTTATCCCAAACTGTACCCCCCTCCCTTTACCTGTGTTATCCCTCTCCCGGGATGAGATCATCCCCAAACCCCCACCCTGGCTCTCTGTCAATGACTCAGCCTCCCATCCCCTCCATGCAGAAGTTTCGGTCCAAGTCATCCAGTGATTAGCCAGAGGCCAGGGGTCAGCCCCCCGAGCCTTGCCCCATACGCTGTCCTGTATGTCTATGCCCCAGCATCCATCCCTTAGGGTCACTTACTGGTTGGTAAAATGTTATCTACTTTCGGTTTCCACCTCCCTTTAAATGTAACCTTGGCACATCTCCCTGGGGCTTGGCAGGAGACCCCTGAGGTGCAGGAGCTCCTTTGGGACTCCTAATAAAACCTTGGATTAACCCCTGCTAAGAGTCAGCCCTTTATCATCTACCGATGTCTCTGGTGTCTCTTGTGCTGCACAGGGGCCCAGCCCAGGTGCCCTCAGCACCCTCGGGGCACAGAGAGTGTCTCCCCGCTCTCGGCCGTGTCAGGGCTGCCCCCCAGTGTCTGCCGACTCGGGACCGGCCGAGGGTCACTGAGAGGCTCGCACAAACCCGCTCGGCTGCTGATTGTGGCGGTGTTTGAGGGTCCCCAGGACGAGGGAAGAGACGAGAATCTTGACTCCACCTCTCAGAAGGCTGAAATATTATTTTATGATCTCTATTATATTAAAAGAAAATGAGACAGTAGAACTATACTAAAAGAGCAAGGAGACATCAGAAAGCTGGAAAGGAATGAATAATAAAAACCTGGGACTGCTCACAGCCCCGACGCAGCTGGACCATGATTGGTCATCAAGTAGACACTGCACAGGAGACTAATCCAAGATGCCCCTGTTGCTAAACCATCTCCAGCCCACACTCCACAGCCAGCAGATCGTAATTGGTTCCATTTCTGTTCTGAGGCTTCTCAGGAGAAAAATCCCAGCAAAAGGATTTTCATCAAACACGTCAGTGCCAGGTGATGGCACAGGCAGCATCGGCCGGCCGAGGTCACTGTGTCATCCCTGCCAGCCCAGGTGTCACAGCAAGGAGGAGAGAGTTCACCCTGTGCTCACCCTGCAATACAGAGCAATACAACACACATATTAACACAAGATGATAACCTTTTTCTATTTTCCTTACATGTGGATTTATTGTTATAGGAAACCCAAAACAACAAAAGCACACAAAAAACAACACTCATCTACAATTAACACCCCCTTCAGATGACACACGAAGTCACCATCCCTCTCATCACAACTGCTAAATTACACCCCAGCAATCATTGGTCCTCGGGAACGTGGTTCCCGGAAGCCTCAAAAAAATCTTCCTGCCTGACAAAAACCCCAGTCCCTGGACAGTCCGCGCCCAAACTCTGGTGATGAGCATCGCCTCACAGACCGACTGGGACCGAGGAAAAAAAAACAGCTGGCGGGGGGGAAACCCAGCTGGGGATTTTTTATTCTAAATTTAAAAATGAGTTGAAAAACTTGAAAAGCAAAAGTCACACACACAAGGTTAAATCCAGTAATCCAGTCGGCATGCGCTGACACATGCAGAGACGAGCAGACGCAGACAGACACAGACACGTGCTCTCACACATGCTCACACGCTCTTCCCACTTACACGCTCGCTGCGGCCCTTACTCGAGACGCTGAAGAACGTGCTGCGACACATCTTCTGGCTGCGCTCCTTGACGTCAGTTGGTAGGTTCTGGGGAAATCGGTAGCCTTGGGGACCTGTGAGACGACAGGAAGCGGTCAACGAGTGGCTATCTGACAGCTAGGACTTGTCTCCACTCTGAACCAGTAAGTTTTCTACCCAAAATCCCATAAAAGACAGATGAACAGTAAAGTTTTTATAACTCTTCTACCTGACTGTGACTACGTGCCCGGGCAGGGCAGCTCCAACCATAAGTGGTACAATATAAGTACACACAACAATGTAAGTCGATGCATACAGTGCAAGTGTACATAGAGGGTAGGTACATACAGTATAAGTCAGCACAGGTACACGCAATATAAGCCAGGACTTGAGATAACTCGCTGGAAGATGAATTCTTGAGTCCTATACCCTTCAGAAGATGGAACCTATAGAAGTACTGCAGTCACATGAGGAGGGTGCAAGACACTCCCTCTAGCAGTCCAAGAAAATGGCATGGAAAAAAAGGCACTACCAAAGCTGGTAGTGAGAAGGAAGATGGATGAGAACATCTTGTCCGTTTGAGACATTCCTGTCTCAAAGAGTAAAAATGTAAAGATGCCAGAATAAGGGATATCCAGAAAGGAACGTGAGTAGAATACAGCCTATACGGCACAGAATAGTGCCAATAAAGCATTGAGACGTAACAAAGGCCTATGATGTGGAAGACAACGGACAACACAGACACGGACAACACAGACACGGACAACACAGACACGGACAACACAGACACGGACAACACAGACACGGACAACACAGACACGGACAACACAGACACGGACAACACAGACACGGACAACACAGACACGGACAACACAGACACGGACAACACAGACACGGACAACACAGACACGGACAACACAGACACGGACAACACAGACACGGACAACACAGACACGGACAACACAGACACGGACAACACAGACACGGGTGACATAACACAGAGACAAGTGGCAACTGCCTGGCACTGTCCCCTTAGGCACCCGAGATGCCTAGCGCAAGATGTGCCAGAGGCTGATGATGCCAAAGGAGAGGAAGCCCTATGACAATAGCACGTGATGATGAAATGTAACTCGTTAAAAGAAGTTAGTGCCACAGCAGTTAAGAGGATGCTCGAGAGGCTCAGCAAGCCTAGAGAAGGAAGCCGACGGCCAGGTGACTGTGGCTATAGCTCCGGACGTGAAGGCGAGCTCCTCGGGGGAAAGATCCGTGACGACGTCGGGCCGAGGAAGGCGGACGATGCAAAGTTCACGAGAATCCTGAGATGGGTCGGAACTGCCCTGCCCGGCAAAGGCTCTGGTCAGGCTGAGGAGAAATCCTCTCCCTTTTCTTCCAGAGAGCTGGTCCCACTACAGACCTCTCCGCTAAGCTGACATCAAATTGCCCTCTGTGATAGTAAAGGTTTTTCCCCTTCTCCCAACTGCTGGCCCCGACACTTAGCTTTTGGAAAAGGAGCAGACAAAATCCATCCTTGGTCCGACGTGGATGTTGAAACATGCTCCGTGTGTGCCTCGGTGCTGTCGTTTCCAACCTTTGGCTACGAGGCTCCTAAGGGTACCTAAGACAAAACAGAAAAGGTGACTATTGCCGTCAAAAACAGTAATCCCCGGGACTCCTCCGCACCCCTGCCCCGGCTCACCTCAAATCTTGATTTGACTCCAGAGGGTGCCCAGAAGATACCTGCAAAGAGAAAAGGTACACACTCAGCATGCTGCTGTGTAACACTCACCTGTGAGTCAGCCTGCCTAAACACCGACTCACCTGCCCTCCTCTGTTCCTTGGCATGCCTAGGGCAGCGACAGCACCTGCAAAGAAACAAAGCAGAAAAGCATGCTGAGACACTGCGAAAACACAACCTCCCAAATCTGACAAGGATGCCACTCTGATACCTTAAGCTGCACACAGCTGGAATGGGCATGCCCGGCCAGGATAGATGGCAAGTGGACCACCTAAAATAAAAAGTGGAGATGCTAAGAGCTGCACCAGAAACTGAGACATCAGCAAAAACAACTGCTTCTGTACACTACTCAATGCTCACCTCGCCCACTTGGCCTTGACTTCCTAAAAAGAGAGACAAAGAAGACTGCTCTAACAGCCATCATTTATGCTCTCTCTACAGAGACAAACAGTGACTGACCTGCTCGGGGGAATCCCCTCACCCGGGATGAGGGGCTCTGCCCTGGATTTCATCCTTCTGCACCTGAAAGAAAGGACAAAAATCAAAGAGCTGCAGGATAACTTAAGAGCTCCAGACATCTTGTGCCCATCTACAAATCCCACCTAGAGTCCAACGACACCCCACATTACAAACATCAAGTCCCCGGGACTTCTCCTATTGCACCAGGCTATGCAGCAAGGCAGAGCAGCTCCAGCACAAATGTGTGCAGACACCCGTGACACAGGACAGGACAAACAACGGGGACACAACAGGAACAGAAATCTCTGGGTAAGGAAAATGACAGCGAGCACCGAGAGGACGCAAAATTAGAAGACTGAGGTGAAACTGATGGCGGGCTGATGAAGTTCAGAGAACCCTGGAGGAACAAGATGCTAACTGAATTATTTATTCCAAGAACTGCAAAGATGGATGCCCGAGAATCCTACGGTCAGAAGCCTCTACCTGTCCCCACATTCTTACAAGTCCTAATCCATCATAACAGAACCTTGCAGGGTGCAGCTGTCCATACAGCTCAGAACAAGACCTGAAAAGACATCTGACCGGATGCTTCGAAAAAGAGTTGCCATTCTGATACCTGTCTGAGCTGCCGAGTTAAAAGTTCCATGGCATCGGCGCCAGGGCAAGGAACGCTGAGAGTACAGATACTAAGACTGATGCCAAGGTTTCTGACAGGCCCCTCAAAGGGCTATGATAAAAGACATGAGATATCCAACAACACATAATACACAAAAGACAAGTGACACAATACACACTGGGACTGCTCTGCCCTGCTCACCTCAGCACTGGGATCAAAAGTGAGATTTTGCTTTTATGGGGCCTAAGGGGCCACTTCATGGACACTCCTCACCTCCAAAGCGGACTCAAATCCCCCCCTCCCAGTAATTCCCAAACCAGCACCCTGCTTTCATCCCCCCTGGGGGTCGTAGCCCTCTACTTCTCTCTCAGACATCTGGGGATGCTGGTCTCAGGTGCAAAGAAAGGCCACCTCGCCAGCTGGGAAGGTCCTGCTGGCACCGGGCTGGTGTCTCTTAGACAGCTGTATTAAAGAAAACCAAACATCAATGCCTGATCGTGGCACCACATCGGCCAAAACCCCACAAGTCTGCTACTCACTGTGCTCCTAAGAACGCTCAGCTGCTCGGGCCGCACGCTTTTGGCACGCTCGGAGACCGAGGCCGTCGCCACAGGGGACACCTGGGTTCAGAGGAGATGAGGTGATTTGGCACAGCTGAAACCTGAGTGGACCCTCGCTCTTCCCCCCTACTTCCCTGACTCACCACAACTCCTCAGCACTTGCTGGAGGCCACCTGGATGGCACCTTTAAATAGAAAAGTTCAGGGCTTCATCACCAAGTCCTGTAATGCATCCACAGGGCTCACACATGCAGGGAACCCGGAGCATCGGCCGGCTGGTGACGGGGGCTTGGCATACTCCGAGTGGATTGCCTAAAGTGCACAAACGAGAATGGAAGCTTAGAGCTGCACCAGAAATTGAGACCTGAGCAATAACAACTACTGCTCTCCACTGCTCACCTTGACAGCTGGTATCCACATTTGCTTCCTAAAAAGAAAGACAAAGAACAGTGCTGTAACAGAGTCACCATATACACTTCTGCTGCAGAGACAAACGGTGCCTCACCTGCTTGGGGGAAACCCCTCACCCGGGATGGGGCCCTCTGGCACACATTTAATCCATCTGAATCTGAAAAAAAAGTTAGGACAAGAGTCAAACTGTTGCAGGATAACTTAGGAGCTCCAGACGTCTTGTGTCCATCTACAAATCCCATCTAGAGTCCCACTACACCCCACATTACAAACTCCCGGGGACTTCTCCTACTGCACCAGGCTATGCGGCAGGGCAGAGCAGCTCCGGCACAAATGTGTGTGCTGACACCCGTGACACGGGACGGGACGTGACAGACAGGGGGGACACAACAGGAACAGAAAGCTCCTGGCAAAGAAAGTGGCTGCAAGGACTCAGAGAATGCAAAAGGAGATGACCAAGATGAGACAGATGGCAAACTGATGAGGCTCAGAGAACCCTGGAGGAAGATGCTGGCTGAATGATTTATTCCAAGAACTGCAAAGATGGATACCCAGGAATCCTACAGTCAGAATCCTCTCCCTAACCTTGCATTCTTACAAAGCCTAATCCGTTGAAATGGAGCATTGCGGAGCACGGCTGTCCGTGCAGCTCAGAACAAGACCTGAAAAGCCACCTGACTGGATGCTTCCAAAGAGAGATGCAATTCTGATGCCTGTTGGAGCTCCCAAGTCAAAGGTTCTATGGCTTGGGCACCAGGCTGAGGAACACTGAGATCACAGATTCTAAGTATGGCGCCAAGGTTTCTGACAGGCCCTTCAAAGGCCTAAAGATAAGAGACATGAGATACCCAAACATCACATAATAAACAAAAGACAAGGGACATGATACACACCGGGACTGCTCTGCCCTGCACACCTCAGCACTGTGATCAAAAGGTGAGACTTTCCTTTTACGTGGCCTAAGGGGCCACATCTTGGCTACCCTCATCTCCAGAGCCAACTCAACCCCCTCCCCCCCAGGAGCCCCAACCCAGCACCCTGCTTTCATCCCCTCTGTGGGTCGTAGCCCTTGACTTATCTCTTGGACATATGGAAATCCCAGTCCATGTCAGGTGCGAAGGAAGGCCGCCTTGTCAGCTGGGAAGGTCCTGCTGGCACCGGGCCGTTGTCTCTTAGACAGCTATATCAAAGGAAACCAAACATCAATGCCTGATCGTGGCACCACATTGGCCAAAACCCCACAAGTCTGCTACTCACCCTTCTCCTAAGAAGGCCCGGCTCCTCGGGTCGCACGCTCCGGCCACGCTCGGAGGCCGACGCCGTCGTCGTGGGGTGCGCCTGGGTTAAGAGGACAGGAGGTGACGTGGCATTGCTGAAACCTGAGTGGACCCGCGCTCCTCCTCCCTACTTCCCTGACTCACCGCAACTCCTTGGCGGTTCCTGACGGCTGCCCGGAACGCGGGGCTCGCGAGAGCGGCAAACCCGGTCCGTCGGCCAGCTGGGGATGGGAGCTTGGCGTGCTCCGAGCAGATGGCCTAAGGCACAAAAACGAGAATGGAGACTTAGACTTGCCCCAGGAATTGAGACCTCAGCAACAAGAAAGGCTACTGCTCACCTTACCCTCTTGAACTTGACTGCTGAGATCCAGCTATACTTCCTAAAAATAAGGACAAAGAACAGCGCTGTAACAGGGTCACACTTGACACATCCCCTGCACAGACAAATGGTGACTGACCTGCTATGGGGAACCCCCTCACCCGGGATGGGGTGCTCTGCCATGGATGCAATGCATCTGCACCTGCAAGAGAGTTAGAACATATGTCAAACACCTGCAGGATGACTCAAAAGCTGCAAACACCTTATATCAATCTAGGAACAGCATCTAGAGTCCAAGTACACCCCACATGAAAAATTTCAACTCCCCAGGGCTTGTCCTATTACAAAAGGCTATGCAGCAGGGCAGAGCAGCTCCGGCACAAATATGTGCAGACACCTGTGACACAGGACAGACAGGACACGACAAACAATGGGCACACAACACAGACAGAAATCTCTTGGTAAAAAGGATTACTGCGAGCAACGACAGGATGCCAAATGAGATGACTGAGGTGAGACTGATGGCAAGCTGATGTGGCTCAGAAAACACTGAAGGAAGAAGATGCTAACTGAATGATTTATTCCAAGAACTGCAAAGATGGATGCCCGAGAATCCTACGGTCAGAAGCCTCTACCTGTCCTCACATTCTTTCAAGTCCTAATCTGCCATAATGGATCCTGGCAGGGCATAGCTGTCCATACAGCTCAGAACAAGACCTGAAAAGACATCTGACTGGATGCTTCCAAAGAGAGATGCAATTCTGATACATGTCTGAGCTCCCCAGGCAAAGGTTGTATGGCATGGGTGCCAGGCCAAGAAATGCAGAGATCACAGAGGATAAGAACAATGCCAAGGTTTCTGACAGGCCCCTGAAAAGGCTAAGGTAAGAGACATGAGATACCCAAACAACACACAAGGCACAATAGACAAGGGACATCATACACACCGGGACTGCTCTGCCCTGCGCACCTCAGCACTGGGATCAAAAGTGAGATTTTGCTTTTATGGGGCCTAAGGGGCCACTTCATGGACACCCCCCCCACCTCCAAAGCGGACTCAAAAACCCATCCCAGTAATTCCCAAACCAGCACCCTGCTTTCATCCCCCCTGGGGCTCGTAGCCCTCTACTTCTCTCTCAGACATCTGGGGATGCCGGTCTCAGGTGCAAAGCAAGGCCACCTCGCCAGCTGGGAAGGTCCTGCTGGCACCGGGCTGGTGTCTCTTAGACAGCTGTATTAAAGAAAACCAAACATCAATGCCTGATCGTGGCACCACATCGGCCAAAACCCCACAAGTCTGCTACTCACCGTGCTCCTAAGAACGCTCAGCTGCTCGGGCCGCACGCTTCGGGCACGCTCGGAGACCGAGGCCGTCGCCACAGGGGACACCTGGGTTCAGAGGAGATGAGGTGATTTGGCACAGCTGAAACCTGAGTGGACCCTCGCTCCTCCCCCCTACTTCCCTGACTCACCACAACTCCTCAGCACTTGCTGGAGGCCACCTGGATGGCACCTTTAAATAGAAAAGTTCAGGGCTTCATCACCAAGTCCTGTAATGCATCCACAGGGCTCACACATGCAGGGAACCCGGAGCATCGGCCGGCTGGTGACAGGGGCTTGGCATACTCCGAGTGGATTGCCTAAAGTGCACAAATGAGAACGGAAGCTTAGAGCTGCACCAGAAATTGAGACCTGAGCAATAACAACTACTGCTCACCTTGACAGCTGGTATCCACATTTGCTTCCTAAAAAGAAAGACAAAGAACAGTGCTGTAACAGAGTCACCATTTACACTTCTGCTGCAGAGACAAACGGTGCCTCACCTGCTTGGGGGAAACCCCTCACCCGGGATGGGGCCCTCTGGCACACATTTAATCCATCTGAATCTGAAAAAAAAGTTAGGACAAGAGTCAAACTGTTGCAGGATAACTTAGGAGCTCCAGACGTCTTGTGTCCATCTACAAATCCCATCTAGAGTCCCACTACACCCCACATTACAAACTCCCGGGGACTTCTCCTACTGCACCAGGCTATGCGGCAGGGCAGAGCAGCTCCGGCACAAATGTGTGTGCTGACACCCGTGACACGGGACGGGACGTGACAGACAGGGGGGACACAACAGGAACAGAAAGCTCCTGGCAAGGAAAGTGGCTGCAAGGACTCAGAGAATGCAAAAGGAGATGACCAAGATGAGACAGATGGCAAACTGATGAGGCTCAGAGAACCCTGGAGGAAGATGCTGGCTGAACGATTTATTCCAAGAACTGCAAAGATGGATACCCAGGAATCCTACAGTCAGAATCCTCTCCCTAACCTTGCATTCTTACAAAGCCTAATCTGTTGAAATGGAGCATTGCGGAGCACGGCTGTCCGTGCAGCTCAGAACAAGACCTGAAAAGCCACCTGACTGGATGCTTCCAAAGAGAGATGCAATTCTGATGCCTGTTGGAGCTCCCGAGTCAAAAGTTCAATGGCCTGGGTACCAGGCCAAGGAATGTAGAGATTACAGATGCTAACAATGATGCCAGGGTTTCTGCTAGGCTCCTCAAAGGCCTAAAGTAAAGGACATGACACATCCAACCACACAGAACACACAACAGACAAATGACACAGTACACACCGGCACTGCTCTGCCCTGCGCACCTCAGCACTGTGATCAAAAGTGATACTTTGCTTTTATTTCCCCCCCAGGCCTATGGGGCCGCTTCGTGGACACCCCCGTCTCCAAAGCGGACTCAAAAACCCCTCCCGGTGGGTCCCTGCCCTGCGCCCTGGTTTCATCCCCTCTGTGGGTCGTAGCCCTCTACTTATCTCTCAGACATCTGGGGATGCCGGTCTGTGTCAGGTGCAAAGGAAGGCTGCCTCGACAGCTGGGAAGGTCCTGCTGGCACTGTTGTTAAACAACTTCCTGTTGTTTCTTCGTCTGCTCCAATAAAGTAAACAAAATATCAATGCATAACCTCAGCAGCACATTGGCCAAAACCCAACAATTCTGCCACTCACTCTTTTCCCAAGAATGCCCGGCTCCTGGGGCCGCATGCTTCAGCCGCACTCGGAGGCTGACGCCATCGTCGTGGGGCACGCCTGGGCTAAGAGGAGACAAGGTGATGTGGCGTTGCTGAAACCTGAGCGGAGCCTCACTCCTCCTCCCTACTTCCCTGACTCACCGCAACTCCTCGGCCACTGCTGAAGGCTGCCCTGGTGACACCTTTAAACAGAAAAGGCAGAGGCTTCATTGCCGAGTCCCCTGATTCTTCCACAGGGCTCGGGAGAGCAGCAAACCCGGCGCGTCGGCCGGTTGGTGACTGGGACTTGGCGTACTCCGAGTGGATTGCCTAAAGTGCAGAAACAGGAACGGATGCTTAGAGTTGCACCGCAAAGTGAGACTGGAGCAATAACAACTAACTGCTTCTGTACGCTACTCAATGCTCACCTTGCCCATCTCACCTTGCCTGCTGATGTCCAGCTTTGCTTCCTAAAAAGAAAAAGAACAGAGCTGTAACAGAGTCACACTTGACACTCTCCCTGCAGAGACCAACAGTGACTGACCTGCTCGGGGGAACCTCCTCACTCGGGATGGGTGGATGGATTTTGCTCTGGAGTTTATCCTTCTGCGTCTGAAAGAAAGTGAGGACAAACGTCAAAGGGCTGCAGGATATCTTCACAGCTCCAAACATCTTCTGTCTATCTAGGAATATCATCTAGAGTCTAGCAACACCCCACAAACTGCGTGTCCCTGAGCCTTGTCCTATTGCAGCAGCCTCTGCGGCAGGGCAGAGCAGCTCCGGCACAAATATGTGCAGACACCCGTGACACAGAACGTGACAAACGGGGGGACGTTAAACACGACACATTATGCTTGTGGTGAGGGCCTCGAGGGGAAAAGGCAAAAGGGACCCCAAAGACACAGCAGGTAACACGGTACACCGGACAACACGACATGGACCGGAACTGCTCTGCCCTGCCCGCCTGCACGCTGCCATCAAATGTGGAGTCTCTCCCTTTAGCTGTCCTAAGAGGCCCCTTGGAGAAGATTGCTTTTCCCTCTGCTAATTTTTAAATCTGTCCCAAGAACTCCCAACCTGCTACTCTCCCTTCTCCAGGCCATGGCCCCCGACTTATCTTTTGGATGATCGGCGATGTGAATCCACGTTGCACCTGAAATGAGTCTGCCTCGGAGGGCCCCATGATCGCCTGTTAGCCTCTCGGTCAGCTACAATAAAGAAAAACAAAACCAAAGTATGAGTTTAGAGTTATGTAGGCCAAATCCCAGCAAGTCAGCTACTTGCCCTCTCCTGAGTGTGCCTGGCTCCTTCAGGCTCCATCTTCATCCTGATTCCAAGGCTGTGGCCTTTTATTATTAGTGGCACCTGGGTTAGAGAAAAGCAAAGTTAAATGGCATTCCTGTGAGTGCAGTGGATGACCTTGTGTGAGGAAAACATGGGAATACCTCTGCTAAGCTTCTGAAAAGCCTTGTGTGGGGGGGCCCTCAAATAAACACCCTTTCTCACCCTGCTGCCTGCAAACCCCCCTGCCCCCCAATAACTCCTAGCTGGATACCTGCTCACCCTCCCTCTCCCAGTCACAACCCTCAACTCACCTGAAGCCTCAATCTCAAACATCATTTTTTACACTGGGCAGATGCCTCCTGTGACATGATGAATCTGCTGAAAGAAGTGCTGTGCTTGACACAACCTGGGATCTCTGGAAGCTGTGCACCTCCTAAAAACAATAAAAACACAAAAAAAAGAACAAAACCAGAAATTGCAGATATGCTTTATCACCCCTAAACACAAAATCCAAAATCGTCACCTTAAGTACTCCCTGTATTCCATGCCATTTTCTTCACAGTATCTTCCAAGCCTCTATTGCTTTAGATGCCCAGAAACACCTGCTGAAAGCAAGCTAAGCTGAAAGAGGCTCTTCACTAAAATGACAGGAGAGCTCTCACCCCAGCACATCCCAGAGAGGGAATGAAGCCCCTCAGCAAAAGCTGGGGTTAATATACCCCTGATGGTGCCCGCCTCCCATTCCCATAATGCCTGGGAAAAGGGAGGGGGCTAATCCCACCAAATATAAAAGCCCTCAGAGCAGCTACAGCTGTTTGGCTCCTCTGACTCAAATTCAAAGGGAGTAAAGGCCTTGTTATAGAAGAAAGCTCTTCAGAAAAATAACAGCGCTTTCTTTTTTACAACAACTACTTGGAGCAGAAGAACAGAAAAATGGTAAGACATAAAGCATTGTGTTTAGGTAGCTTACCTAGATAAATTGGGTAATTTGCTGTTAACTTACATAATTATTCTGTGTTTAACAAAAGCCATCTAATAAATTAACACCCAAAACTCCAGCAGCCCAGCTGGCCCTACCAAATCTCTCTGTTGATACATACAGTAAACAAAAAAACCAAAATCCCAGCAATACCGATCAGAAGTCTAGGAAAGAAACCTCTTGAAATTAATCCTACCTCAAATACAAACCAACCCATCCAGAAAGTGAGCTTCACTCAAAAAACTATTTACACAGAGTTAATAAGACCAAGAAATAAAACAACACACCATCTACCACCAACGAATAGAACAGTGAAGGAAAAACCCCAGGTTTTTTTCTTTTTTTTAATTTCAACTAACTTCCTTTATTAGCTAGAACCAAAGATTTTGCCAGGGCTGTAACAACAACAACTTCTTTTTCTTCTTCTCCTTCTGAAATGTCCCTTCTCCTTCCCAAATTCCTTACAACTTCTGCGTTTGAATCCAAGCCAAAAGCAAAATTCGTGCACTTGTGAGTCCGGTGCTCCTGTCAGATTCTCTGTCTCCCTCCACATCTTCTTACACTTTCAGTCTGAACGCTGTCCTGCCCTGATGAGTTTGACAGAAGAATTGGCACATGTTAAGAGAGCATTTCCCTCCCTCCCTCCCTCCCTCCCCAGAGCTGGTTTCCTTAGCGCATTTCAATCGATCCCAAGCCGGCAACGATGTGCGCTCACCTCAAGGCTCACAGCAAGCACGCAGCAGCTCAGGCTGACTTGGCTCCAGGGCTCCGTGCCTTAGAGAGCTGAGAAAACTTCCCATGAGCCTCTGTTCCAAGACATTGGAATGCAATTTCCCTGTGCATTTGGTGTCAGCTTTGGGTCCCTCTGGGGGACGGCACCCAGCGTGACCCCCGCCCCTCGCCCGCCCCCCACCTGCTCCTGCACCGCCGTGGGGCTCCCTCTCCCGGGCACCTTGGGCTGCCCCCAACGGCATCAGAGCCCCGAGTCTTCACCCCGCCTTTCCCTGACCCCCAAAGAAGGCTCCGAACGAATCCGACTGCCCCGGACAGCAGCGCAGCGCTTCCCCCAAGCCCTTCCCACACGTGCATGGCCCCAGCAAGGGACTCTGCTGCAACAAGAAAGGGGGGGCAGCCCCCAGAAGGCTTGAGGTTCCTGCCCAGCCTCGCTGTCACGGGCCAGGGGCAGCGAGAGAGGGAGCGGCACAGACGGCGGGGACGGCCCGGCACGGAGCGGGGGCCGCTCTCAGCGCGATGCCGGCAAAGCCCTCGGGGCTTTATTCTCCGGCAGCCCGAGCCCCGCGGCTGCGGGGCAAAGAAGGAAAGGGGGCACGGGAAGAGAGGAGCGAGAGCAGGGCACGAGAAAGGGCGGCGAGGGAGCTCGGGCTGTGCAGGAAAGCGGGACAGGAAGGGAAAGCCCGGGACGAGGGTACAGGGAGGTTGGGCAGAGGAAGGAGAGAGGGGGAACAGAAGGGAGTAGCGGGCTAGGGACAGGACAGGAAGGAGCCGGCTTTGCGGGGGGAGAGGGAATGGGGGAAAGGGAGCGAGAGAAGGCGAAGACGGGGAGAAGGAAGGAGGGCTAGAGAGAGGGACAGGCGGGGAAGCCTCCCAGAGCCCCGGCTGCACCCCGAGCCCGGCCCGGCGCCTCGCCCTGCCCGGGATGCTGCGGCGCTCGGCGGAGCTCGGCTCGCTCCGGAGACGCTCGGCTCGAGTCGGCTCTTGGCGCCTCAACTCGGCTCTTGGCGCCTGCATTCGCCTCTTCGGCCGAGCTCGCCTCGCTTCGGCCCAACTCCCAGCCGCTCTGTGCCTTCGGCGCGCCTCGGCTCCGCTCGCCTCGCCTCGGCTCCCTGAGGGCGGGCAAGCTCTACTGCCTCACGTTCAGCTCGCCCGGCTCGGGGCTCTCCCGCTGCCGCGTCCCGCCCGATTCCCAGTGCAAGTTCTACTAAGGCCGATGCTCTATTGCAGAGTTACGTTGATGTGGTAAACAATTCTTCTTAGTATTTAGGTTCCTTTGATAAGTAAAGATTTTTATTATTCTTTCCAACTTTGTTCATTTCCGTTCACCCCTAGCAAGTGGGTTCTAGTAACATTCACTGCCTGAGAACGAGATGTGGAAGTCTTAAGCTCTGTGATAACTTTTTCAAACTCAGCAACAGAGTAGAGACAGAAATGAGAGTTTTCTTCTTTGCATTCATTTCTCCTCATTCCGTTCCATTCTGTCTGACACGGGCCAGGCTGGGCTCTACAGGTTACTGCTACTGTGAGCCCATGGGAATTCCAAGATATTGGCTGCTGCTTTTTGCAATCACATCGTCTGCAAAATGCTTTCAACCAAAAGTCTGCAAACCACAGGCTGTTAAAAAACTGGAGCATGGATGGTAAATAGTCTGAAACATTTGACAAATACTGATCCAAAATCCAAATTTAAAAGAAACAGCATCTAAACATTGAAAGGCAATATTGAGTAAAATGCCAAAATTTAATGCCAAAGTAATTTACAAAACCAAGAGAAACGTATTTATAACTTTGTATTTTTTTAAAAGGTATAAAATTAGATTTGTGAAAGGATACAAATAAATGCTTTCAATAAAAGTATTTCAAACTCCCATTCCCGCTTTTCCCTTATCTTCTGAGGGATTTAACAAACACTGCTTGATGTTGCAGACTTGGAAACTCCTAGTTAGGAAGCTGAAGGGCAAGAATGCAAGAATGCAACTCTTTTGGGAAAATAATTTTCACTTCCATAAACAGCAGAGAGGGAGGAATTCAGGGCAGAATTAAAATCTTATAAAAAAGAAAAATTAGAAAATGTCAGGAAAAAGATGGGTGTAAAATGAGAGGGAATCCTGGATGGCTGGAATGCGGGAGAAGACTCTGCACCTTCCTGAAATATGATGGTGACAATGTCATTTCCAATGTGTCGCTGCCTTTCTCCCTGGCAGAAAAAAGGAAAACAAGAAAGGAAAACAAGAAAGAAGAGGCAGAACAAAAGCCACAGACGGTGCCTTCCACGCCATCCGTTTGTATTTGAGCAATTGTGTGCCAGAGTAGCAGAACAATATTCCTGAAGTGCCCTCAGAGCCATTGCAGTCCCTGTGACTGAGGCCGGGATAAAATCATGGCCTGGCTGTGCCAGGGAAAGCTGGCAGTGCCACGGGGCACACACCAAGGCAGCCCCTGCCAGGGCAGATATTGCACATGTTTAGAGAAGCACCCAGAGTTTCCATCATTCATGGTCATGGCCTGGCCATGGGAGCCCCAGCATTGCACACACAGCAAATCAACCGCTGGAAACCAAAGGCCAAAAGACTCTGGGGCTGAATTATTCTTGGTTACAAAATATTGGGATTGGCCTCCATTTCCTGCTGTGATCCTGTCATCAGCCCAAGGCAAGAGCATGAGCAAACTGCCACGTGTCAGAAGGCATAACCAGGATAAATGTGCAATGAATGTCAGAATGTACAATAAATGTCAGAATGTGCAATAAATACCAAATGCAGCCATGTGTGGGTCATTCAGGTCAATCCCTATGGATGTGTGGGGTACAGCACACACATGTGCCCATGCAGTATTTTTGGGCTTTTTTTGGCCTTTCTTGCTGCTTTTTTTGGGCTTTTTTTGGCCTTTCTTGCTGCCTTTTTTTTGGCTTTTTTTGGGCTTTTTTGGCCTTTCTTGCTGCTTTTTTTTGGGCTTTTTTTGGGTTTTTTTTGGCCTTTCTTGCTGCTTTTTTTGGGCTTTTTTTGGCCTTTCTTGCTGCTCTCTGCACTGGTATTGCCCCCGAGCCCACCCACCGCGGCCTCGGTCAGGGCTGTGAGCGTCCCTGTCACGGACTGCATGCATCTCTGGCTGCGCCGGGGCGGGAATTCCCTGGTTATCCGTGGGGGGATTACCTGCGCACTCTCACCCTCCGCTATTGCACCCTATAGACAGACACATGTATGTATATAGGTATAGACAGACACATATGTGTATATAGGTATAGAGATAGACAGACACATATGTATATAGGTATAGCGAAATATAGACGGATAGAATGGACGGGGCGTGGCCTGTGACGTAGCACGCGGCATTGAGGGGGCGGGGCGGTTCGGGGGCGGGGCGATGACGCAACGGGGGCTGGGCAATGTGACCATAAAATGGCGCGCGGGGTTAAGATGAAGGGACGTGTCGGTGCGCTAGGGGTGGGAGCGATGGGGAGCGTAGTTCTCCTAACAAATCCTCGGTCCTGGCATAGACCCTGGCTGCAGCCTGGTCTGCACCCAAAGCTTGGTGATGAATATTGCCTTGGAGATTGGATGGGACCACGGCAGAAAAAAAAGCCCCATAGCTGGGAGGGGGAGAAAAATAAAACCTCATCATGGCTGGGGGGCGCGGGGGCTGCAGGGGCGTGGAGCGGGAGCTGCGGGCGGTACCGCTGGGCTGCGGGGGGCACGGAGCGACCTGTGAGTGTGCCCGGCGCTGTGAGTATGGCAGCCTTGTGCCCGGCGCGGTGACTCGGAGGCGGCTCCGTCCTCACGGCTGTTCCTGAGCCCATCCCTCGGGCTCTGCTCCTCGCGGTAATCCCGCGGTGGGCTCGGGCCTGGCCGCGCTCGGTTTGTTTAATCCACGGCTCCGTCCCCGCTCGGCCCAGCGCCCGCCCCCGGCACCTCCCCTCCGGGGCGGGCGGCGCAGTGCGGAAGGGAGGAAGGACGCGGGCCGGGAGGAAGCGGATCCCGCCGGTCCGCGGCACCGGGCGGGGCGGCCGGGCGGGCGCACGGTGAGCGGGCGGCACCGCGGGCCGGCCCGGGGCTGGGGGGCTCCGGCGGGACGGGCCCGGCCGGTCCCTGCGCTGTGCGGGACGGGCGGGCGCTGCCGGGCCGTCCCTGCGGCGGGCTCGGGCAGAGGCCGGGGCGGGCGGTGCGCGCTGCTCGGGGGGCACGGAGCTGGCTCACCGCTCCGCAGTGAGAGATCCTCGCTCTGTGCGAGGGTTCGCCGGGCCTTAGCACGGAGATCGGGCTGCTCTCGCGTTTGTTTATGGTTTGCTGCAGTCCGAGTTCTGTGGGGTTTTTTAGGATCGCACTCGCGTGTTGCTGGCGGGCAGCGTCACCAGCACGGCACTGCGATGGTTCAGCCGCCGCAGGGCAGGGTTTAAAGCCAAATCAAACGCTGCTTTCGTTCAGGAACGGGGGGGAAAAAGCCAAAAATAGGTTGACATTTTTGTACGGTCATTAAAAATGTCTTGACGGCTTCAGTGGTTAAAATATCCTGTCCTTTTGTACAAGGGCAGAATTGGTAAAATGGATCTAAAAATTGAAGGCTCTCCCTCTCCTTTTGGCACTAGTTTACCATTAAGGTGGTTGCTACTCTTCCATATTGCTGGTAGCTGGAAAACATTTTATGTTTTTTATTTCCCTTAGGAAAAATCCTGTTTATCAAGTTTTGGGAAAGAAATTTGAACTAAAATAGAGTAGGATTAGATTTAGGTGTGTTCCCTGAGAAGGTGTTGAGGCCCTGGGACAGGGTGCCCAGAAAAGCTGTGGCTGCTCCATCCCTGGAAGTGTCCAAGGCCAGGTTGGACAGGGCTTGGATTAACCTGGGATGTGTCCCTGCCCATGGAGGTGGAACTGGGTCAACTTCAAGGTCCCTTCCAACACAAACCAATGTGGGATTCTGTAAAATTCTAGTTGCCTTAAGCAGGCTTTTAAATAAATCCAAATTTTGAGGGGTGTTTCTCTGGCTAGTTCTGGTTTTAAACACTCTTATGCCATCCTTAGGTAATCCCTGTATTTTTTTTGGGCCTAGATCAAGTAAGTCTCATGAGGTAGAAAGTGGGAGCAGGAGGTTGTGTTGTTAGTTTTTGCTGAACACATTAAATCCCTGGAAAAGGATTCAAACCAACTTTGCAGGAGTGTCTGGGGCACAGGGGTTCACTAACACCATCCATGCTGTGTGTGCAGGGCTGCCCGTGGTGAGGCACAGTGGCTTTCAGCAGTGGGTTCCCAGTCTGTCACAAGCTGGGTCACTGACACCATCCCTCCTGTGTTGCAGGGCTGCCCGTGGTGAGGCGCGATGGCTTTCAGCAAAGGGTTCCGAGTGTATCACAAGCTGGACCCGCCTCCCTTCAGCGTGATGGTGGAGACCAGGAGCAGAGAGGAATGCCTCATGTTCGAGTCCGGAGCCGTGGCTGTCCTCTGTGAGTCCATCTGTTTTCATACCTACCCTGTCAGAGAGGTGGCACACCTGACACTGTGTGAGCCATTTTATTTGGGGAACGGAGAGAAGCAACTCTGCTGCTGCTCTGTTTGCTAATGGAGACGCTCCTGGTTTGAATGGGAAAAGTGACATTTTCTTATCTTCATTTGTTGAGAGAGCGTGTTGCACATTTCATTACGGTTCTTTAAACATCTATGTTTTCACATCCACTAAGTTTTCTTGTAATTGCCTCCAACTTCACCTTGTTTCTTGGGTTCTGAACAACGCTATTTTGATCATATGGTAACTCACTGATTCTCACCCTACTTCTGATGTTGCATTTCATAGCAATAAATTCTATGTTCTTAAATGTTACATCATAATTTGGTTTTATCTCATTTTGTGTGATTTTTGATGGCTTTTTGATTTTTTAGCTTTATTTTGTCCCTGTATTTTTAACCTCCCTCTAGACTCAGTATTTCTCTGTCTTGTAATAAATTGAGTAATATTTGGAGCAAGATGTCTTGCACTGCAAGTTATTTTTACATGTCTTAAGTGAAAAATGCATGAGATAGTTGCCTAAATTTTTGCCCCCTCCCTTTTTTTTGTTTTGTTGGAGAACACTAAATGAGAAGTGCAGAAGAGAACCTTAAGGCCTAAACATAGACTTTTAAAATAGATAGAATGATAAAATATGTTTGTGTTCTTTAGGAAGTCAAAGCACCTGGTTGCACAGCTTTTCTGAGCTGGGTTTTGGCTCTTGTGTAGCAGGCTTTCCTTGCCTGGCAGCAGTTTTCTCCTTAGCCAGCACCTGTTGGAGGCCAGGCAGTGACGGATGTGGTTGCTGCAGCTGTGTGATGCTCCAGGTGAACAGTGGGTGCTTTGCTCCTGTTTTTAAAATTCTGCTCTTTCTTTTCCTGGTACAGTTTCTGCTTAGCATGTATTTAAGTGATCCCCTTGACTTTGGATAAGGCACTGTGGTGTGCATTGGGGATAAGCGTCCAGTCATAAAGGCAGTGAACAGGTTTAGTGCAAGTCATGAAATGTTTTGTGGAACAGGTTGTTTTATCCTGTGTTTAGTAATTATGGAACATGCTTGAGCTGCTTAAGGGCTAACAGATGAAAAGTTATTTATTCCTGAAGGTTCTGCTCAAAAAGGAACAGTAAGTCACTGCTTGTGCCAGGATACGCTGCAGGCACCTGGAGAAATGGCCTTTCCCAAAAATACAAGCCCATTTCCGAGTTCTTGCCCACTTCCCCCCCTTGTTGTTACCCAGCAGAGGAAGGCAGACCTGAAGAGGTTTGGAAGCCTCTCTCCTCTTGTGTTCTGTGCTTAGGGATAGCTCATTATTCATCTGCACAGCAGTGTCCTTGGGGTTCTCATTGGTAGACCAGGTCACAGCAAATGTCCATCCTCAGCTGCAAGTAGTTACTGAGTATTATTTTCAGTGAGCTTAACCAGCAAACTGGTTACTCCTTTTCTGTCTGCTCCAAGGGCATAGTTTTCCACTGAATATTTACAGTGGCATTTTTCTTTAATTCCCTCTGTTTTATTTCCATGTAATTCCCTAAGTTCTTTAGGTGCTGGTACTTTTCTTAATGGTTGGGAGATCACAGTCTTAAACTGTCAGCAGAAAAGGCCCAGGAGTCCCCTAGCTCAGGTTTCTTTCTTCTCTTGGTCTGCTTGCTGTTCCCATCTGGTATCCGTTCTTTTCAGTGCATATTTAAAGGAGTACAATGATTAGTACTTGGGAAGATTTGTCAAGTGTTATTTCTCTGTCTTGCTGGTCATGTCATAGGATCCAGCCAGAAGAGTCCAGTCTGTAGCTGTACAAACTAACAGGTGTTTGTACAAACAATAGACCAAGTTAATGCAATACTGCTGTCCCTTGGGGAAGGTTTGCCATGTTTGTAAAATCTGTGTGGACAGGTAGAAGAATGGGCAGATCAAGTGTGTATCAATTTAAATCCAGAACCGCATCACTTGTAACTGTCAAAAACTCCTGGGTTTTGATGATGGTGCTACCACTTTTTAGACTACAAAAATTTACAATGCTGACCTCAAAACTGTTAGAGATTTTCCCAAATATTTTAGTAAATACTGGAGATGAAGTAACATGTTTAGCCTTATACCTGATCATAGTTCTTACGTGTGTGTAGAGTGGCTGATACGTGCACAGCCCAGTGAAACACATTTTAGCATTAAAATTGATTCATGTGGCTCAGTCCTGAGGGCCTTAGAGAACTGCACCTCCTGGAATATCCATGTACAGAAATTTGGCTTTGAAATGGGCTGAGAGAATGGAATGGAAGCTTTGAAATGGGCTGAGAGAATGGAATGGAAGCTTTGAAATGGGCTGAGAGAATGGAATGGAAGCTTTGAAATGGGCTGAGAGAATGGAATGGAAGCTTACTGATCTCTTCAGTGTCATCTTAAGAGAAGCACACGTGTCATTGTGCTGAGGGAAGGATAACTGTGTTAACCTTCCTCCCCGTGCCCTCGGTGAGGCTCTGCAGGATGATCCAGAGGATTCAGCTCAGCCTGGGTAGGCAATGCTGCACGGCTCAGGTGCTGGGTGATGTTCAGTGTGTGCCATGGGCTGTTAGGCAATGCTGCATGGCTCAGGTGCTGGGTGATGTTCAGTGTGTGCCATGGGCTGTTAGGCAATGCTGCATGGCTCAGGTGCTGGGTGATGTTCACTGTGTGCCATGGGCTGTTAGGCAATGCTGCATGGCTCAGGTACTGGGTGATGTTCAGTGTGTGCCATGGGCTGTTAGGCAATGCTGCATGGCTCAGGTGCTGGGTCATTTTCAGAGTGTGCCGTGTGCTGTTCCCGTCAGCCAGGTCAGAGGGAAGCAGGGAAGAGGGTTGAAGGGATAGTTCAGAGGTGATGGTTGTGTAACCATTCAGTCTGAAGTGGGAGCAGCCCAGGCCATGCTTCTCCTGGAGCTGTTCTGTGTGGATTAACTGATGTTGCTGTGACTGAAACACCTGAGCCATACTTTGCTTTCCTTTGTGCATTTAGCACCTCTTTGTTTGGCACAGTCCTGGTTTTGGGTTAGCCCGAGATGCTGGAGTGTGGGGGATCCTTCTCAAAGCCTGGTGAGAGCATTTGGGTTTAAATATCAGTAGATTCTCTGCTGATTTGTTTGGAATTTAGTGGGAGGGTGATAGAAAATAGATAAAATAGATCTATTTTTTCTATTTGCCATATGAAATAGGCAATATGTTTATTCTTTGAAATAGGACTCTGAGATGTCTTATCTGGAAAGGTTTTCCTGACTGGGCAGGAGTGTGTTCTCTCTCCCTCTTCCTTGCTGGTAAGTCATCCTGAAACAGAAGCTGGCTGTGAATGGTGTCTTTTTCCAACAGGTAGGAAAAATTTTCACCCTTAAAGTCTTGGAGGCAGTTTAGAGGAGGCCCCGGGAATCCAAGGCCAACCAGAGCTCTAGTTCCTGGCAGCTTTTGTCTGAGAGGAATCCTGCAATATTTGCAATTTTAAGAGGCTGAATCCTGCATTCGGACCCCAGCTCCTGGCTGCGAACAGCGGCTCTTTTCCACAGGAAGGAAACATTTCCACCCTCCTGTCCTGGAGATAGTTGCAAATGCCACTTGACCTAATCAAAATCATCTGCCAAGGCTTAATAATAACCCAGAAGATCCAGTGCATCACCTGTGTGTAACCTCAGTTAGTTCAGCTGAGTTTTGTGAGAGAGGGCCTGTGTGTTTGAACCTCTGAGCAACCCTGTTCTGTGGGATTAAGGACAGCAAACTAAAGATATTGATATAAATTACAGAAATAATGTATTTGCATTGATTTCAATTATTTACTACCCAGCACAAGAGCTGTAAGTGCTGACGCAGGGCACAATGTCTGAATAAATATTGCAGCAATGATAGTAAAGGAGGCAAAACCAATAACCAGGTAAAAGCTGTTATTCACCCAGAACAACTTTGGGCAAATCTTTCTCTCTGCCTAGATGAGAGACCTTGGGGTGTGTCTGACAGCAGATGGGCTCGACAGAATCTTCACCCCTATGGTGACAGGGACCTGACAGCAATAAAAATGCTTCGAATAGATGTTTTTAATGTTCCTTTCTCGAGCAGCTGTGTTTTCACGTTCTCTCCCTGCCAGCCCCCGCCTACACGGGGCGAAGCATGATCTCCCGGCGGGAGCGATGCCGCCGCTCCGCTGCCTGCGGGAGGGGGAACCGGCGGAGCGCAGCCCGGCCCCATCTCCGTGCCGCGGGGGGCTCGGGCAGGGGGCGGCTCGGGGAGCGGGGGGCTCGGGCAGAGGGCGGCTCGGGGAGCGGGGGCTCGGGCAGGGGGCGGCTCGGGGAGCAGAGGAAGCAAGGAACGGCCTCTGAGCCGGGCCCGGGGCCGCTGCCCTGCGCGAGAGCGGCCGGCAGCAGTGGATCTCCCCGGGATAACCAGCAGCAGCCAATGCAGGCGGCCGGGGTAACCAATTCACTCCCGGTAACCGACCCCACACGGGGTCAGCCGCAGCCATGCTCCCAAACTGCCCAAGTTCCACTCCAGGCTGACGTCTTTGGCGGTGTGTTTTTTTTTTTTTTTTCTTTTCTATAATGTGAAAACTAGGGCAAAGGAGGAAAGGAGGTTGCTTTTTCAAAATCTTTGATTTTAGGAATTCCCAGTGCTTTTCCACAACATGAAAATTAGTACTTTTTGATTTTGTTTCTGCCCATTGCAATGTGTGTGTGTGCGGTCTTTGTTTCTGGCTGCATCAATCCATGCAGTTTCTGAAAGAAATGTCACAGTTTTGTGTGGGAACCCAGCACATCACTCCGGATGTCCAGAGTTACCGAGAGAATCCTTGGAGGGCTGGGAAATCCTGGAATGTTGCCAGGAGCGTCTGGTGGCTTGACTTCGATCCCTCTAGGGATGTGCCACCTGTTTGAGGACATGAGAGTCACTTGGGAGTGAAGGGTGCAGGAATGATGGATTTACAGGGTGAAATATAGATTTTAGGGTTTTGGTACAGGGGGGTTATGGAGACAAGATGGAGGGATCAGGGCGTGTCTCGTCCTTCTTCTTTCTTCTTCTTGTCATCCATTTTCTGTGGCGATGTTGGCACTTGGGGATTGGTCCATGGTGAAGGTGCACTTGCTAATATGGGTGAAAGGTATTGGGAAATAAAGGTAAATATGACGTATGTAGTTTTTAGTATAAAAAGACACGACCGCCCCGTGGCTGCCTTGCAGGTCAGACCTCTGCTGGGCAGAAAGAAAATTCTGTAGATAAGAAAGAATAAACAATCTGAAGAGCGAAAAACTGAAGAGTCCAGACTCGTCCTTTGAAGCGCGGGCGGTCCCAGAACCACCCTACGCGTGTCTGGGCACAGACAGACAGACGGCCGGACAGTTTTGGGCTTCTGAGAAAGACAAATCTGCTGGGATTCATGGAGCAAGAAACAAAACCTTTACCCAAAACTGTTTTGTTATTTTCCCCCATACACTTTTACATATTTACACTCAACTATTTAGGCTATGTCTATTTGCACTTAATATACAGAATATCTATTTATACCTACAGATCTATTGACACATATCTGTTTAACTTCTGTTAACACACAAACCACATATTTAGACTGTTTAGACTTGTGTATTTTGACACTTTGAAAACATAAGTACTTCTACTTATATAAGTAGATATCTACTTATATAAAAGCTCTGCTTAGATTACTGCTAATATCTGCTTAAACTTTGTGTGTAAGAGCTAAGAGAGCTATTAGCTCTTTTAAATTCCTTCATATATAATATTTTGTTACATTTTGAAGTCCTTTATTGGGTAATTTATATACATACAAAAGTTGTATTTGCATGTTAAAACCTTGTATCTTTCTGTGTTGGGCACCCGTGGACAAGGTTGGGTAGTAGTGGCAGGGCTGGGGGGCAAGGCAACAACAGTGGCTTCTGCAAGGACCTTTTGGAAGCTCCCACCATCTCTGACAGAGCCAGTCCCTGGTGGCTCCAAAGAGTGGAATGTGCTGCTGGTCAAGGCTGGGGCAATTAGAAATGCTGTAACACCTCAGTGATAACATATTTAAGAAGAAACAAAAAAGTTTATTGCACAGTTGTAATTGGGACCAGAGAAGAGCAGGGAATATGTGAGAGGAACAACGCTGCAGCCACCAAGGTAGAGTGGAAAAGGAGGGAGAAGAGGCACTCCAGGCACTGGAGCTGAGATTCCTCTACAGCTCATGGTGAGGACCATGGTAAAGCATCTGTGCCCCTCCAGCCTTTGGAGGTTCATGGGGATGGAGAGACCCACCTGTAGCCTGTGGAGGAGCCCATGCTGGAGCAGCCTTCCTCGAAGGTCTGCAGCCTGTGTAAGAATGACCCACACTGCAGCAGCTCACAGAGATCTGTTACTCAGGAGATGGACTCATGCTGGAGAAGTTTGTGGAGAACAGTCTCTCATGGGAGAAACAATGGATGATGTAAGGACCATAACCCCCATTCCCTGTTGCCCTGCACTGCTGAGGTAGGAGGTAGAGCTGGGAAGGAGGGAGGGGCAGGGGGAAAGTTTTTATTTTACTTAAGTTTTTATTTTACTTCTTACCCTGCTCTGATTTTGTTAGCAATACATTCAATTAATATCTCTAATTTGAGCCTGTTTTGCCCATGATGCTGTTTGATGAGCAATCTCTCCTGGTCCTTAACTCATGAACGCTTTGCTATACTTTCTCTCCTCTGTCCAGCTGCAGAGAGGAGTGAGTGAGTGGCTTTCGTGGGTGCCTGGCATCGGGCCTGGGTCAACCCACAACACTTACACAAAACATCTGTCATGTGAAAAGGAGAGATTTCCTCCACCCTTAGTGGGGGCAGATCTACTGGAGCCAGATATTTAATTTGCCTGTCAGCAGTCCAGGAAAGCTGAGACCCCTGTGCCCGAGCGGTCTGTGAGCACCCCATTACTGGTACACTCCACTGAGCATCCTGTTGGATCAAAGGATGGCTCAACTGACTGACTCAGGGACACGCATCAGCAGCACAGGGACACCGCACAGCAGATCTGCCCACTTCATTCATGTCACCCGCTGCCAGTTTGCTGGTGTCTGTGAAGGACTCATGTTGACAGTTTATGGAATAAGACTTCATATAAAACAGTGACGGCTCAAGGATTGTTGGTGACAGTATCTGACTGCAAAAGCATATTCAAAGAAATGCACAGAGAAGCTCTAATCCCCAGTGAAAGTATTCAGTGCACACAGAGCACAGTTCTGGCTGGATGGCGGGGCCCAGAGCGTGGTGCTGCGGCCTGTGGGTGCTCAGGTACTGGTGCTGTCCCCTGGGGATCAGTGCTGGGCCCAGTCCTGTTTAATACCTCTATCAATGGTCTGGATGAGGGGATTGAGTCAAGCACTAGCAACTTTGCAGATGACACCAAATCGGCGGAGGAGGAGTATCGACCTGGTGGAAAGTAGGAGTGCTCTGCAGAGGACCTGGACCTGTGTAGATGGGCTGAATCCAACAATATGGAGTTTAATAAGACCAAATGTTGGGTCCTGCACTTCAGCCACAACAATTCCGTGCAGCACTAAAAGCTGGGGGCAGAGTGGCTGGGCAGCAGCCAGGCAGAAAGGGACCTGGGGGTACAGATGGACAGCAGGATGGACACTGATGGACAGCAGGATGGACACGGGCCAGCAGCGCTCTGCGGCCAAGGCCAACAGCATCTTGGCCTGTGTCAGGAACAGGGCGGCCAGCAGGACCAGGGCAGGGATTCTTCTGTACTCGGCCTTGGTTGGGCCATACCTTGAGTACAGGGTCTGGTTCTGGATGTGCTTCCTTAGTTTGGCCTAAAAAGAGAAAGGAAGCCATTTCAACCCTCACTTGAACATTCTTCTCCTTTCTGTCAGATGGAGGGAATGTTGCTGACTAACGAGAAGAGTAAGTGGCGGGTGAGTAGGAATAATTCATTTAAATGACGTGTCCGTTTGTAACTCCGTTTGAATCCCGGGAGGAGGGAATCCGCGCACTCACCGGAGTTTCCGTTCTGCCCTTAATTGATTAATTACTCCGTGACAAAGGGCTTCGCCCTGGTCAGCGCGCATGCGCCCTGCCTCGGCTGCAGTACCGCGTTGTGGCCGGCAGGGTGCGCCAGCGGGTCACAGGGTGCGCCAGCCTGTCCGGGTCCGTGCGCGGTGTCCGGCCCGGGGCGGAGCGGCTGCGGCTCCCGGCGCACGGAGCTGCCCCCGGCGCACGGAGCTGCCCCCGGCGCACGGAGCTGCCCCCGGCGCACGGAGCTGCTCCCGGCGCACGGAGCTGTTCTCATCGCACGGAGCTGTTCTCATCGCACGGAGCTGCTCTCATCGCACGGAGCTGCTCTCATCGCACGGAGCTGCTCCCATCGCACGGAGCTGTTCTCATCGCATGGAGCTGTTCTCATCGCATGGAGCTGTCCCGGCGCACGGAGCTGCTCTCATCGCCTTCCGCCCGTCACCCCTTCCCACCTGGTCAGCCCTTGCAGCTGCCGGCTGAGATCAACCCAGCCCATCGGATCACTTAATAGTCAAGAGGTTTCATACTTTACAGGTCGGAGGCAAGACATTTAGTGTTGGTTTTGTTAGGAAAATTAATCCACAGACATCAGAGGTTTATGTCCAAAAAAGGAGACAGAGAAGTCCCTTTACTTTATTCGAATAGAGAGGCCATGGGGCATTCCCCTGGCGTCTCTCACGTTTGGAGGACACAGCCTCCTTTTTATCCCCATTTCCCCGCCGCATTTCCCTTCTCTCTTTCCCCATTGGCTGAGGTACTTGAGAGGCTCAGACTTCCCGATACGCCTGATACCGAAGATTCCCCTCTAATGTATAACCCTCCCTTTTAATTTTTAATTCTTACAGAATTTAGGGATTCTTCTTTCCCATTGTTTCTTTCATCTCTCAATGTTTAATTTCATTTATCAGCAAACCTAAAGTTTCTTTGTAAAGGCAAATATCTTTTTCCATTCATCAATCAGTGAATCCTTCCATTGTTTCTTTTATCTCCCAGTGCTGGTTTTATCTACCAGCAGACCCACAGCTGGTTTGGAAAGACAAATCTGCTATTCCTCTCAGTTTGTTGTTTTGCTTTTTGCTTTTTTTTTTTTTTTTTTAATCTGCTGCCCTTAAAAATGCATAAGTACCCATAAAAATAACACTTTCCTTTGTGCACTGTTTGAGGGTACTAATGATAAATTCATTCCAACCAGTTTATTTTATGTATTATTTACTAAGGAGTATAAACAGCTGTTAGTTACCCTTTATTTTTTTTCCCCCTCTGCTAATGGACAGAAAATTGCTAAATAGATATGGACCAAAGGGTGTGATTGACAGTTTCCCCTTCTTTCCTGATTTGCTAGTCAATATAGCTATTCATACGAAACTAAAAAAGTGATTGTTGTTATTTAATGGACTCAAGAGTAAAGGGTCTTAATATCTATAAGTTCATGTTTGATAATGTTTTTGACACTGCTTGCAAAAATTGCAAGTTTTACTTGGAGGCAGCAGGTCTGTCCCTGACTCATTCTTTAATGAAGTCTGCAACTGGGCTGTTGATGCTTCCCAAACTTTTAGTATTCTCTTTAAAACATGTTGTATTGGAAGTCTCCCAGTGATTCAGCTGTTTCTTATTTTGTTATATTTTCTGTTCTTGCTGGACAGTGAGGCTGAGAAGATCAGTCTGATCTGTTTGAATATTCAGACTTCCTGTGGTGGCTATACAGCTGCATCATGGCCAAACGGGGTGTGGAAAAATTTGGCACCATGAACCATTCCTCTTAGCAGAAAGTGAACAATTGTTTGGAACATGAGCCAGTCTCTTTCTCATATGACAGCAGCTAATGGAATTTCTGCATCTTGCAGACAGGAAGTACATGAGAAAATAGATTTCTGGAAACTGTCCCTACAGTGTACAAGAAGGATGCCACAGATGCTCAGTGTGTTTTGATATCTGCTCCAGAAAGGCAAATGCATGCCAACATAGAGATAATCCTGGGAAATGTGGTGCCCTGCTGCTGGTTCTGCCTGTGCAGCATACGTGATCTGCCTTTATTGATGTCAGTCCTTCGTGCTTCATCCGAGTCATGTTTGCACTCTCAGTCACTTAAAGTGAATAATGCCCATCAAATGCAGCTGTAACATGATAGAAAGCACTCTTGGGCATCTAATAGAGGAGTGGTGCTGCTTTGCTTCCCTCCCCTGCTAGGAGAGCTTCTTTCATGTCTAATAATTGGCTCATCTTTCATGTAGTCGATCCTTGAGTGTAAACTCAGCTTCTCTACGGGAAGATGGGAGGACACATTTACTAGAGGCCAGGCAAACCACTTAGATTAATGAGAAATGGAATCACTCATCAATGTGAAAATTAAATCTTTCTCAGAGTTTGCACTGCTGTGTATTTTGTTTTGGTTTGTTTGGCTGATGATAGATATACATTCTGACAAGTGCAGGCTGCTGTTTCGAAAGAAAATTTCCTCTCTAGTTGTAACTGCAGAAGATATTAATGGTGCTTCTAAACTGTGTTATTCCCATTTAGGGATTTGCCTGGAAGCAATGTACTGTACATATTTTACAATGAATAAATAGTTGCTTAACCTTTTTTTGTCAGTTTTCTGGCTATTAATAAGCAAACAAATATATCTATTTAGCTATTATACAAACAATTTGCAAGAACAAATTTTAGTGTCTGTGTGATGAGTGTGGTTCTTACTGTTTAGTGTTCCTGTTGATGGTTTATTTCAGGCATTAATGAGCTCTTTTTTGCCATAGGAAACATGTAAATAGAACAATAGAAGGCACTCTGTGTAAAGGCAACTGATGACATTTATGTTTGAGCACTGAGTGCTGAAGGTAACTATTCCAGAACATTGGCCAAAAAACGCAGCAGTCCTATTCTCAGCAGTAGTCACGAACAGCAAAGAAGAGCACACGGGCAGAGTCTGATAAGTTTATTTTTACTAGAAATAGGTACCTGCCAAAACTGTTTTTGTTCTGGGGCCAGCTCGTAAGTCCTGCAATGGTATCACCCTTCCTGTTGTCCCAGCTGCTTGTCCTTGCTTTGAGAGGATGATCAAGGTGACAGTGGCAGCTGGCATGGCTTACACGCACCCCGATCTCACAGCACCCACACCTGGAGAAGGTTCATGTGGCTCTTGCAATTAAGTGACAATTAGCAGTGGGCAGTCAATGAGGTTCTCTCTTAGAGGACCACACTAGCCTCTGGCATAAGGGCCAATGCGGTCACTGTGCCTGAAGCCATCACTACTGTCACCAGCACTGTCTCTATGTAGTGGCAGCTTTGTACTGGCCCCCAGAAGTGGCAGCTGCTGTGCCACAGCTGGATCTACCTGTTGTGTGTTGTCACGCTTGACTTCCATGCTTTCTATCCTCAGGTACATACCAGCTGCAGACACGGCCCCAGGTTCTCCGGCTGCACCCCGAGAGGGGCCAGGTGCGCATGCAGAGCCCATGTTGAAGTTACTACTGACTGATTTAAAGAAAAAATGAACAAAACTCCCATCCCTCTTTTTGAAAACAAACACTCCACAAAATTGAATTTTGTTTTCTTTTTCCCCATGGATGGCATAAAGAATTCGTTGTTAATAAAATACAGATTGATCAAAAGGATTGAGGGTCAGAGCAAAGCTTTCTGACTTCCTTACCAGGGTTAGGGACATACTCCTCTGAGCACCAAGACGATCACTGTTCCTGGAGGGCCTGGCTGTCTTGATGCCCTGTGTGTAGCACAGTACAGAGGGAATAGTGGCCTCATTGCCTGAGAGGACCCATTGTGAAGGAAACACGAGTACCTTTCCTTTCCTGAATGTCTGGGACCATGCACACAGCCCTGCACAGCTCTGCATGTGCTGCTGCTGTCTGTCCAGCCTAGCACAGGCTTAGGCTAGGTGTCGTTGTCAGACAACCTCTGGGACTGTCTCAGCAAAATTGGAGTTGAAAGGGATGAACACAGACAGATGGGAGGAGTGCCTGGCTCCAAACTGAGGGACAACTTCAGCTCAATTCCCTTGTGGAATGGGAAGGGGAAGTTAAGAACTGTCACTGTCTCGTAGAACAGCGTGTGCTGCTATAATCAAGCATTTATTTGAGCACTATAAAATGTTTCTGGTAAGTGCTGTGGGTCCCCAGAGCATGGCTGGCCTGAGGCTGCAGTTCAGTCATGACAAGTTTATCAGTACCCACTTGCAATTGTTTATCATTATCCAGGCAACTGAGCGAGTAGCATCCACAGCAGTGCTTCAGAACAGCATGTTTCTTCTTAGCTGAAACCACAAAGGTCTAATAGAACCTTTTCTTTCCTCTCTCCAGAATATTTTTTTCCTTTCCCTAAATATTCTGCTGTTCAGAAAACCAGACAGATTCTTATTTTACTTTGTTTATGGAGATGCACAGGATGCCTTCCCTGATTTGTCTCTCTCCTTCCACTGAGAGTATTCAAAGTAGTGTGTCTTTCTCTCTCAGGGTTTTGTTTGCTTGTTTGTTTGTTTGTTTAGGAATAATAACTGTGAAAGTGAGTTTAAGAAGGGACTGACATGAAAATGTGGTTTTATTCTGGCTCATTTCCATAGCTAACTTTACTGCCACTCTAAATTGCTGAAACACAGAGCAATGGAAATACAGACCAGTGAACTTCAGTTCCCAGGAAAACTGTTGCTTGAAAGTGAATCAACGTGGTGTCTTGAGAGGGCTTGCAAGTGTGAAAGTTTTAGAATAGAAGCAGAAAATTGAAAAAAGAAGTGAAAGTACTTAAAAAAAGTAACTTAAAAAGTTGCATTTTAAAGTCAGACTTAAAAAGAAATAAAATTAAATTAAATATGAGTATTCTTGAGCCGGCTCACACAAAGCTCTGTTGCAGACTTCAAAGATGTCAAAAGATGTCAACCTCTAGAGACAGCCTCTTCAAGCTTTACTTAAACCGCTGAGAAAGATTTCCAGTAAAATACAGACTTAACGATAATAAAAACGTACTTGAGTTTATTGTTGCAGATTAAAAGTGTTTTTTAAGCTAATAATAATTTGGCTATTTGTTTACTAAAAACAGCTTGGAATTCTCACATATGAATGAAAATATTGTGCTCCAGGTTGTTTGATTAGCTAATAAAAAATGAGTGTCTAAAAGATCTTCACACTCTTTTGCACAAGCTTTAGGAGAAGTTTTAGGATGGAGCAATGAGTGAAAGAAGGAAAGGAGGGAAAAAGGACCTGCTAAAGTCAGTTGAAAATTTTCAAAAAATCCTATTTCAAGATGTGCAAGGTCTCATCAATTTTACTGATAATAAACCTAGGCCATCTACTATGCCTCTTGTTTTACTTCCTTCAAGCTTACCTCAGTAGGCGAGTATCATTTGCCAAAAAAAGCTTGCTTAACTTTGCTGATAAATATTCTTTCCACAAATACGAAAAGCTTAAGGACCTGATTCATGTATTCATGGAATATTTTGAGTTCGAATGGACTGACAAGGATCATCAAAGTCCAACTCTTAAGTTGGATTGTCCACACATGGACTGAACCTGTGACTTTGGCATTATCAGCACCTCGCTCTAACCAACTGAACTACATTGGATGAAGAGCAAAACCTGGACATCATTTATTTTATTCTCATGCTGTGCCTTATAAAGTGCAACTTGATTTGAATCCCACGGTTGTCCTGTTTGTCCAGGGAGTCAGGAGTGTTTGGTGGTGATTTGTGTGACCCTTAGCAAAGCAGTTGGCGTGTGAAGCACCGGGCCGAGGTGACGGGAGGGGCACGGTCTGAGGGTCTGACAGGTCCTGCTTGGTTACTGGTTGCTTTCTGGGCACACTGATGGGTGTGCACTGATCTACACAGGCAAGCAGAGGGAGGTTGGTTTGCCTGGTTGCTGAGCCAGGGTTGCCGGTTGATTTGCCCGGTTGCTGAAGCTGTACCTCCCTGTGCTCCGGCAGCCCCCGGGGAACGCGTGGAATGTGCGGGAAGGCAGGCACAGCCCGAGGGGCTCGACACAGCAAATGTATCTAGACTTTTCCTGACAGGGTTTGTGAATTTCTGTTGAGAGTTATTTAACTCCAGCAAGGAATTTAAGGAGAGATCCATAGTTTGAGCACCTTGAGCCACTGCCTTTCTGTCATGGCATAGCTCCCACCAAATCTGCTTATCCTCATGGTGGATGCTTGTTCTCTGGAGAAGAGAAACAGAAGGCTCTTCTGGTACTGTTGTCAGCTTCACTTTTTTCACAAATCTAACTATAAAATAGGGCTGAGAGAGCTACAGGGCTACATCATGTCCTCCTGAGCACCCTGCACAGCCTAAACCATGGCTAATCGGCTTTTGGCTGCTAGATCCAATTGCAGCCTAAAGGATCAGTTTAATTCAATAGGAGATTAGCAAGAGTAAGTTTTCCCCTGAGATTTTAAAATTCTATTGTGATTTTTACGCAGTGCATTCTAAGCCAATATAAGCAGCATTAATTTAGATTTTCTACTTATTTTTAAATGCTGTCAGGGACTCAGTATAGATCAAAAGTAAAATTGTATTTGTAAGCACTGGGTTACTTCTGTAACAACCTTTGTATTAACTGCTTACTGTTAAACTGAGGAAATTGGATTTTGCTTCATGAAACTTTCATGCAGTTTTTATGAACTTCTTAGGGACTGATCAACAGATCTTTCAATGCATATCCAGCTGATCAGACACAGTCAAGGTTTTTGAGTCCTAAGTCCCATTTACTCTCTGAAAATCCACAGCATTTTAAAAGAAATATTACAATTCATTCTGAAAAATCTATAACCTCCCTGAACAAAACCCGGGCTAGATACCAAGTGCTTACATTTTGGTGGTTCTGGAAAGGGAAGGATGTTGTTTGCAACTCCATCCCTCCTTGACCCACGCTGTGTCCGTCTGTCTGTCTCGGGCTTGTAAGGATTGGCAAATGAGAGATGTGCTGACCCAGGGTCCTGCTGAGCCAGGTGCAGACACCTTGCTGAGGTGTGCAGTGACCTACCATGTTCTGTATGGCAGCAAATCCAACTTGGGGCACCCTGTTCTAACGTTATTGTAAAGGCAGTGAGGGATTTTACAGTTTAAATGAGAGTACCTTGAGTAAAATGAATACAAACATTGTGGTTCAAAGTACAAGTTGCAAAAGCATGTGTCAGACTCTTAATACTGCAAACTGTATTGAATTACTATAATATTACAAGATCAAACAATTTTTCTTAAGTAACCTACCTTCATTTTGTATTTTTCATTTTCATATATGGATAATTTGCTTGTTTTTTTTCAGCTGATTTGCCTGCATTTACTGCATTGCACAAAGCTGATTTGTCTTCCTCTCTTATTTTGTCCCCCAGAAAGAAGTCACTAAAGAGGTCACTTTTGGTTTTAAAAAATAGGGGAAAGTAGAGTTTACACATTATTTTGTCGGACTGAATGAGATAAAAAGATTGCTTTTCATCTTTCAGTGACAAATATAAAGTGTACACTTAGTTGTATAAATTACTTTTTGAAATTAATATTGAAATGCATTTTAGAGAGCTTGTATAACTTCTTATCTATCATCAGAACATGAGAATTTAAAAATACATTAAAGAGTGAATGGCAATTAGGTTGTTGCCCTTAAAAAGCAATTATTTAAATAACTAACATTTTTCAAAAACATTTTATTTCCTTGATCAAGGTATTTCTTTGAGAGAAAGCAGAGAAAGTCTTCTTGTATAAAATTAGGCTTACAATGTTTTATGTACATAATAAATACAAAACAATGGCTGAGAACTTACCAATTGCCCTGATCAATTTTGGTGCATTTCACAACAGGAGATGTTATTTTTAAAAACGTTTTTCTCTAATGCAGGTGAGACCATAAGTGTATAAGCTTAGAAACGATTACATAAACACTGTTTCTTTTGTCCATGGAAACAGGGAGAAAGATTAAAAGGGTTTTCATATTGAGTTTCATTGGTGCTTCAACATGCCACCACTCACATTTTGATAAGGCTCTTGAAGCTTTGTGAAGTTTTTCTTTCTGCTGCTTTTGAGAGTATCATTCTATTAGGAGATATGATGGTTGCCTTGTTTTTCCTGTAAAATAGATTCCATTTATTCAAACTGCTCCAAACACACATCTCAAACAGTGCCTCGACATCCCAGGCTGGCTGCTCACCATCCTGCTGTGAGCAGTGCAGCTGCTGCTCTCCTGCAGCTTTGCATGCACGTTGTGCAGCATGGTTCTGAATGCAGCAGCCTGGTTGCCTGACAGCTTTGTGCTTGCAGCTGCAGGGAGCACCCCTGGTGCTTTGGGAAGGCCAGGTGTGTCCTGCTCCTTCTCCTGGACATCCCAGAGCAGACAAACATGGAGTGTGACAGGCAGCGCCTTCCAAAGAGTGAGCTCTGGCCAAAAAACTGTTCTTCAGGCAAGGGAGATCCCACTGTCACTGTCACTGTCACTTTCACCTTCACTTTTCACTTTCACCCTCACTTTCCACTTTTCACTTTCACTTTTCATTTTAATTTGTCACTTTCATTTGTCACCTCTTTCACAGCTTTTTCTCATGTCTAAACCCTGTCCACTTCAGCCTCCCCTGGCTGCTTTTCATGCTACAGACCTTGCTAAAATTAAAACCATATCTGTAACATGAAAAAGAGAAGACCAGAAATTGGAAATGAGTAGGAGATAACTTATTAAGGAAAAAAAAAATAAGGAAGTAAAATATGATGCAATTAGTTTTCTTATTAATTTAATATACAGTGATAACTCCTGTCATTTGTTCATTTAGAAATGAATAATATGGTTGTAGCCAAAAGAGAAACACCATAAGCTTCACAGGGCCATGTGAAAGGAAGAGATTAGAGAATTCTAGGGAGGAAAAAACAAAAAAAGGACTGGAGAGATCCCTGGAAATCAATGAGCCCACTGTGGTCTTGGTCTGCTGAGTATAAACCCTTATCCAGCAAAGATCCAGAGAAGCTATAGTTTAACTGCATTTGTACTGTAAAGAATGAGAATTAGTGTCTATAATGTATTGAATCCATGAAAAATATCATTGCATTGCTGTAATGTTAATTATATTTTATTATATACTACAGACATTATTTATATGTTCATTATGTATAATCTATATGTATTATGTGTAATAACAATCTGTGTAATTAAATAAATTCCTAGTAATGTGAAATGCTTATACTGTCACTGTTGGTACAGAAGTCAATCTGAATAATATATAACATGAGTGGCCTTGCTAAATTCTGTTTAAAGTTTCTGCTAGCAGCAGATAGTGCTGCTAGTGTTCATTTTACTCTTACAAATGGAGAAATTTGCATAACAATTTCAGTGTAACGAGCAGAGTATAAATATCTCATGAGAAACTGTTAGGTAACAACTCAGCAGTGATTAATTGAAGACCTGTGTTACTTGTTCTGTTGAGTAATCCAGGATGACAAAAATGCTTCCCACTGGGTAATGTTATACTCAGAGTGTCATTAAATATTAGTGCTAGTTTCAAATATTAGTGCAGTTATTAAATATTAGAGCTAGTTCTCCTTCATTCCTTTGAAAAGTAATAGAATTTAAAGTAACAGAAAATGAGGTTGTTTTAATGGGATTATGGAGTGTAGTGAGAGCACCTTATCAGCTTTATTTACACAGCACACACAAACACTGATTTTGTTTATATATCCCCATTTAACAAAATGTGATGAAAGACAAAACTAAGATTCCTTGATTTATCCTGACCACACTCCAATGACATTTCTGCCAAAGAATTCATCTTGCATGAGCTTTTGCTTTTTTTATCTGGCTGGTGCTGTGAGAACAAGTTGTGACTATCTCAGAGCTGTGTTGTTTATGCTAGAATATTTTGTGTCAGATTAATTGCAATTATGCAGCTCTTCAGGAATTCAATGCAGAACAGTTTACCGATGGGGTGGAGAGATTATTGGGCTTATTTCCACACTATGTCTCCATGAATACTGCAAATGTGAAAACTTGAAACAGTGCATGTGACAGGGAGAGTGGGAGCTGCAGATGAAGTTTACTTAAGAAGCTTTGCTGTCTGAGAGGCAGAAAGAACTCCTTTGTGTATTTAACCTCCTTCACAGGAAAGGGTTTAAATGAAGGTAAATCCTTCTTTAGCCTCAGATTTTGGCAACAGTTTAAGGAAGCACTTTGTTCTGCAAGTTCTAATGATGGCAAATCAGACTTATATAAAAATGAATTATTTATTATGATAAATAAACAGACATAACAGGCAAAAGATCCTAATCAAAATTACTATAGAGTATAAAACTAAAAGAACTACTAGTAGATCGTAGTGTCATGTAGAACATTGCACTGTATCAAGTTACCTATATTAAAGCTAGGAAAAGAAGTAATACTGATTAGGAGTTGAATGTAACTTTCTGCCACAATGGTGATGGTGTGCACTAATTCCTTCACTCAGCCCCCGGGGAGTAACTGTGAAACAATTGTCCCAACTGATGGGAGACTCTCCGTGGCTTTCCAGGAAACTGTATGGAAGATTTCTGCTTTGTGGAAGTGTCCTGTGGCTTTTATAGTTGTAAAGTAAATGTCTGTCACTCAGAAATTCAGCTTATCTTCCAGATCTCAATTCAAAGTAAGATGTTTATTGGTAGTTGAGAGATGCCAGACCAGTGTCAACTCTGGTGCCAAAATGATGCCAGAATGGCTCACTACAGGACAACTTGTCCTGCTTGAGTTATCTGACTGGTTAACAAACAATAGGTAGGTTTTCATGGGGGGTAAGATGCCCTGCTAGAGTGCAATAGCTTCCTGTATTTACCTACAAGCCAGTCCAAGTAGTTTGCATTACTCCCAGGGGAATGACAAACATGGGTGCCAGGTTCTGTTCTCCCAGAAGGGATGACACATGGCCGCCTGTGTCTGTATCAATAACCAGGAAGGAAAATGCAAAATGCTCAGAGACGCTCATCTTATCTCACAGAAATTTGTGTGCCTTGTTTGTGCATTTAATCCCGACCACAGCTAAGCACCCAAACCAACTCTGGAGAGAAGTGCTTGGTTCTGCATTTCTGGATGTCTTTGAATTAGAAAAGATTTATATTTAACTAAGGATATCTCCAGAAATACAAACACAGGAGCAATAAAGTTAGATTTGAAGACCCAAATAATGCTGAAGTCTAAGCAAGATGTACTGTAGTGTCTGCTTCAGAATTTGTACTTAGTTGCTTTCTCAAGCACTGTGGTGGTGTTGTTCATGTCTATATGGGTCTTTCACTTAAAATAACCGTGCAGGAATGTCTTTTATATGAAAACCCATGGCAGGATATTCTGTATTCTGGCCTTTAATCTCTGCCAACCAGGCAGATTGTGCCAGTGTGGTGAGGAAGCTGCAGTCCCTTGCAGCCACCTGGCCGGGTTCTGCTGCCTGCCTGCAGCAGGGACATGCCCTGTCACAAGCCATGCAGTCTCTGCAAGAGGTCTGCTGCCATTCCTGCACAGAGACTGTGATGCCCAGTGCCACTGCCTCCGTGCAATTCCTGTCTTCTTGGGCAGGAAGCCTTTGGGAGGAGTGTTTGGCTTGGCAGCCAGGTCCTTGCTGTGTGATTTGTACAGAGCTTAGCTCCACACACCTGCAATGTTTTGTGTCATGCCCACCCTAGAAGCTGCAAGATATCAAATTTGAAATCCCACCCAAGCTGCAGCAGGCCAGAACTGGACTTGAGGACAGTTTATCTCCATCCTGCCCCTTTAAATTGGAAGTTTCACTGGAGATAGACTGCTGCAGATCTGATTTTGGACTCTTAGTGATGCCTTCTCTGGTCTTCCTCAGTGAAAATCACAGCCTGCTTCCTTGGTTATACATACATTCCCACTCCTTATGTTGCAGAGAATTTGTGTTTCAATCAAATAACTTTTCATTAAAATAAACTCAAGCCTTAATATTCTAATTCTCTTTACTAAAGAAATAGCTGTTTTCTTTTGCCATATGAGTCCTGAATATTTTTATCTGCTTCTGTACATATTTTGATTGCTCTATACTGTTACACAATTCTTTTTCACTATGTCCTTGACAGATTGAATGTGACTGTTTAAATTGTATCTTGTGTATATACCTGTTCATCATCCTTTTAGTCAGTTTTAACAATCTGAAAGGCTGCTGGAAATGATTCTAGTTCTCATTTGTCCTAATTGCTGAACACAGAAATTGTGATGGGAGCTCCTGAAGACTCTCTTGTGTGTTACACCCTTATGGGAATGTGCAATGAATAGAGGTTTGCCCTTTTACAATATTTTCATTATTTTTTTTTTGTTCCCCTCACTGTTGTTGATTCTTTACAAATGCTCAGCAGACCACTGAGCATTTGTAAAGAAACAAAACACTGAGTTTTAAAGCATTTAATTAGTGTTTGGGGCATGGGTACACAGAATAGGAAATCAAGGACATGTTTGGGTGTATTTTAAGCATGCATTTTCTTATAACCATCTCAAAACTCCTCAGTCCTTCTCTTATTTGCATATATGGAATAATAATTTTTAATAGTGTTTTGACCGTCTTTTCATTATCCAGACCTATAGAAAACTATGACTAATGGCTCTTATTCCTCTTACCTTCCTTAAAATGTTTCTGTATATGTCAGGAAAGAAATCCCTAAAGAGCAGTCATTCCTATTCTGCAAACTATCATGTAATCACAGAGTCAGAGAGTGGTTTGGGAAATCCTACTGAAGCAAAGCCACAAGAACTCTGACTTCTGCTATTCCTTTCCACCATTCTCACAATGACTTTTGCAGCTTTTTGGGAGCAAGCAGACACTGGGTGGATTGAATCCCAGTGCACTGGTAAGGGGACTCTTCCTTCTAAACAAGGGCTGCTCTGGGACCGTGTTCACCGGGGTCTGAGGAAGAGGGAAGAGACGAGGATCTGACTCCATGTTTCAGAAGGCTGATTTATTATTTTATGATATATATTATATTAAAACTGTACTAAAAGAATAGAAAAAAGAAGAAAGGCTGCACTGCTCAGTATGTCTTTCCACACAGTAAAACCCCATATATGTGCTCAGTGCTATAACATTTTCCAGGATGGCCCACTATGCATGCATATCAAAAGTGATGAAGAACTCCAAATATTATACTTGAATAAAGAGTACACACACATATATACAACCTTTAAACAAAAGTGGCTGTGTGTAATAGAATAAAACACCAGTAAAAGTATTTAAAGAACATGGTTTCCTTTTTAAATCTACTTTGTTCCCAGAAACAACTATTAAAGGCACTAAACACATCTGAGTTTATGAAGCCTTGGCCTAGTATGTGTCAGTCATTGCTCAGGGGACGATGGTAGATTTTCATGATTACCAACATTGCATTAACTCTAACCCTGCACCACCCAAAGAATCTTCTTCCCACTCCTGTGTATTCTTGGCTTTCCCAAATGTGAGACCTTCCCTCCCACTGTGGCTCCAGTGCCAGCAGAATGCAGGCTCACCTTCCTCAGCGGTGCCTGGTTTTGTGAGCAGTGCTTTGTCCAATGGCCCCAGGGCATGAGTTACAATCAAGGTCAGCTGGCATTCCTCCACCAGTACTCTGCTCTCTCCAAGTACACTGCTGTTTTCATTTAAAAACCAGTCATTTTACCCTATTCTTTGTGGTCAGTTGCACCAGGATTTTAAAAGTTTCAAGGCATAAATACTATCTTACTTGGCAATTACGTTGCTTAAGATGATACAAAATAACCACTCTGGAAATACTTAATGTCTTTGTGTTCTTGAGCAACCTTCAGGGCCAGAGCATGCCTTCACTCTCTCCCTCCAACAGTGTATATAAATTAGATGTGATTACTTGTTTTGAAAGGGGCGAACAGCAACACCTGCTTACAAAGAACCTCATTTTCTTGCAAAGTTGCACAAGATTGACACAGAAAATGAAGGACTAAACCTCCACTGATGGCTGTGGCTGCAGGGCAAAGGGTGTTTGGTCTGCACAGAAACACTTGCAGCCTGCTCCTGAGCAGAACCATCAGCATGTCCCAGGGCTGCCCAGGACCGGGGGCTGCACTGTGTCCAAGTAGTGAAAATGTGGAATTTTGTACAGCTGACCCTTGTTTTCTTGAATTTTGGATACTTGACTGCACTATTAGGTTGTGTGCTGCTAATACGGAAACAGGTGAGTACAGATTGCATTAGAAAAATTGTCCAGGAAATTGTTGGCGTGTTCATATGCATGCACAGACCACCTGGAAACTTTATCAAAGAGCTCCTGTGAAGTGGTACTTCACTACACTCACCATACGACAGCTCTTATGTCATTTAAATATTGGCTTATTTTAAAAACTGTTAAATGCATACAACAATTTATTGAAAGCAAACAGAGAACACTCTGAACTAATAAACCATCACAAATTTCAGAGTATTTTTGGATTATATCTTGCTTTATTTGGGTGGACTTAATATGAAGTTTTTACTGCTTCCTGACATGTGAAAACTGTGTTTGTGTTTGAAAATGAACTGTAGTTGTTTCAGGGACATCTGCAGAAAGAATAACTTCTACACGTCCTTCAAATTCGAATAGGGATGTTGAAAAATGCAGCAGGGGGACAAGCTGACATGTTTTCTTTTGAATCAATTCAGGATCTTCTGCTGAAAACATCTCTGATTGGATTCCTCGGCAACCTTTCATCACTCAAGCAAATAATTTGATATTCTCACTCCTCACTTAGGGGACAATCCTCAGTTTGAAATCACTAAACTTCAGGAAGACAAATGGGTTTTTCCCTCTAAATGAAGGAGTGCTTAAGCTTTGGACTATTGTGCCAGGTGACAAATGAATCAACTTCTGGCTTGTTGCCCTGACTTATTTGTGTTTTGGATTAACCTCATGTGAATCCATTTTCCTGCTTTCAAATATATAAAATCAAAGAAGACATTTGCTGTGACTCTTGTGTTTTTTAATATATGTTTATCCTAAGTGGAAACCAAACTTCAAGAACATTAGATATTCCAAAAGTTGTAGTCTAAAAGTCTTACTAGAAAGGAAGTGGTGCCACTCTCCACTTTAGATAGAAAACCATCATTCAGTCCGTTGAAGAGTTAACCCCCAAATTACCTTTTAGTAAAAATACATTAATTACAACTTAGCACTGATAAAAGACAGTATGCAAGAAAGGCAAGATTTCTTTAATGGTTTAATTTCTACTAGCAAGGGCTGTTAAAAAAGGTTAAGAAATACTGGATTATGGAAAAGAACCACAATGTAAAGAACCATGGCCATTGGGCTCTGTGCCCATCTTTCAGCTTTAGGGCTATTTAAGCTTTACCATCATTTTCCCAGAAAAACAGGGAAGGGATTCAAGACTTTAGCACTGTAGAATCACAGAGCAGCCTGGGTTGGAAAGGATGGTGAAAGATCATCTGCTCCAGCCTTTTGTGGAAAGGGAGCCTGGAAACGTTTTTCCCTACCCTGTCCAGCTGCATGTTGAACCCTACAACAATGGGGACTCAGCCTGTCCCTTGGGAGGTTGTTCCAGTGAATGATTGTTCTCACCATCCCTTTCAGCAAGGCCCAGGCCCCCCAGGCCTTCATCTGCACTGGGCTCCAGTGTTATTCCATCCCAGGTGCAGAATTTTGCACCTGACTTCATTAGACCTCACACGGTTCTTGCTAGCCCAGTGTTCCAGCCTGTCCAGGTCTCTGTGTGAGCTGCTCTGCCTCCTCATGCGTCTTTCTCACCAAGAAGTGCAGTGTCAGCACACTTGGTGTGAGCGTTTTCCATCCCAAATCATTTCTGAAGGTGCTGAGCTATGTGGGACCCAGTATCAGTCCCTGGGGGAGCTCTGACAGGCTGCCAGCCTCAGTGAGACACACTGGCCAGTGCTCGGGGTGCAGACTGTGCGACAGTTCCTCGCCATCGCAGAGACCGGCCACGCAGCCTGTGTCCTGTCCATTTGTCCAGCAGTGGCTGTGGGAAATGGTGTTCCATGGTTTGCTGAAGTCCAGGCAAACAACCACCACTGCTCCCCTGTGTGGACAGAAAGTGGTACCTTGTTAAACAGAATGGGATAGGATAGGATAGGATATAGGATAGGATGGGATAGGAGAGGATAGGATAGGATAGGATAAAGGATAGGATAGGATAGGATAGGATAGGATAGGATAGGATAGGATATAGGATAGGATAGGATAGGATAGGACAGGATAGGATATAGGATAGGATAGGATAGGATAGGATATAGGATATAGGATAGGATATAGGATAGGATAGGATAGGATAGGATAGGATAGGATAGAATAGGATATAGGATAGGATAGGATAGGATAGGATAGGATAGGATAGGATAGGATAGGATAGGAGAGGATAGGATATAGGATATAGGATATAGGATATAGGATAGGATATAGGATAGGATATAGGATAGGATAGGATAGGATATAGGATAGGATAGGATAGGATAGGATAGGATAGGATAGGATAGGATAGGAGAGGATAGGATAGGATAGGATATAGGATATAGGATATAGGATATAGGATATAGGATAGGATAGGATAGGATAGGATAGGATAGGATAGAATAGGATATAGGATAGGATAGGATATAGGATAGGGTAGGATAGGGTAGGATAGGATTGGATAGGATAGGATAGGATAGGATAGGATATAGGATATAGGATAGGATATAGGATAGGATAGGAGAGGATAGGATAGGATATAGGATATAGGATAGGATATAGGATAGGATAGGATAGGATAGGATATAGGATATAGGATATAGGATAGGATAGGATAGGATATAGGATATAGGATATAGGATATAGGATAGGATAGGATAGAATAGGATATAGGATAGAATAGGATAGGAGAGGATAGGAGAGAATAGGATAGGATATAGGATATAGGATATAGGATATAGGATAGGATAGGATATAGGATAGGATAGGATAGGATAGGATAGGATAGGATAGGATAGGATAGGATAGGATAGGTCAGTTGAAAGGAACCTACCATCTTCATTTGGCCCAACTGCCTGATCAATTTAGTGCTGACCAAAAGTTAAGGATGCTGTAAGGATATTGTCCAAATGCTTCTTCAGCATGGGCAGGCCTGGGACATCAGCTGCCTCCCTAGAAAGCCTGTTCCAGTGCTTGACCCACCCTCCCAGTGAATAAATGCTTTCTAATATCTGGCCTGAGTCTCCCTTCGTGCAGCTTTGAGCCATTCCCAGGCATCCAGTGCTGGATTGCAGAGGGAAGAGCTCAGCCACTCCCTCTTCATGTGTCTCTCTCATGAAGCTGCAGGGAGCCATGAGGTTTCCTCTCAGCTTCCTTTTTACCAGAGTAGACAAACACTTTATCTCATTAAAAGGAGCAAAAAATGTACAAAGTTAATACTTCATTATCCCTTGTGACACAGAGATGAGAAAAAGGCACATTAAATTTATCTAGATGGAATAGAATTGAAAAGATAAAATATTTTCAAAAAACATATTTAAAAATATTTCTTTTTGAACATGTTATGGTAACTTTATCTTACAGAAATATTGTTAATAATTTATGCATTCCAAAACTCAGTATTTAAACAATCATCTCTGTACTTTAATCCTTTAGTAAAAACAATAAAAATCACTGGAAAGTTCTACCTTATGACCAATATTACACTGTAAAAATAAAAATATGCATTATCAGATTAAGCACTACGGATGTGATGACATTTCCAGGCTAACAACACAGTTATAAAAGCCTTCGAAACTAAGAATTAGACTCTGTCATTAACATTCAAAGTGTAACATTTTCATTATTTGTCATTTTATCTCAATACTATATGAATATTCATAGACACACACCTTGATTGCCACCAGTCACAATGGCAAGCATTTCTAAATTATTCAGCTACATATATTATCTATATTTATGATTCTTGTTCAATTAACATTGGCTGAAGAGGAATTATTTTTCATAATTCATATATTCATAAATATAATGTTGTATATACTATTACTATTATTAACTTTTTTTTACTCTCTGTACAAAACAGAAAAAAGACAAACGGCATTCATTAAGATGAAAGCAATAAATAATGCAGGGCAGTTCACCAGAATCCCAGCCCTTGATGTTTCAACCCTTCCCTGTGACTCAGAGTCAAGGACTGACATGGTCAGCAGGAGATAACCAGAGCCCTGTTTCCCACTGCCTCACAGGCATTGTGCAGCCCCACTGTCCTTCCTGCAGATCACCCAAACCCCACGAGTGTGCAGGAGAGCCCCTGCAGCACCTCTGGGGCTGTGGGGACAGCAGAGGCTCAGCTGCAGCAGGATGTGCTGCTTTGCTCCCAGGACACGGCTCGGTGCTCAGCCAGCTCGTGCAGTGCTGCAGGAAGCCGGGTGCTGAGTAACTGTCCTGGTTTGGAAAGCCAGGAGTCTGCCAAGGAAGGCAGGAGCCTCCCTGAAATGGAGAATGTGAACCCTCCCCACCCCTCCCAATTGCTATAAATTTGAAATTAAGGGGCTCTCAGGCAAAAATATGGGAGCAGGAAATAACAGTTCTTTAACAGGGAAAGGGAAAAAAATAAAGGATAAAATAAACAATGCAGTGAACCAAACCAACAGTGCCAGAGTCAGAACCCAGCCTGACACCCTGTGGGTCAGGGTGCTGGCACAGCCCCATTGGAATTGTGGCTCAGCCCTCCTGCAGTGCCAGGGGTGGCTCTGCTGGAGCAGGGATCCTGGAGAAGGGTGGAGTCTTCCTCTGCAGATCCAGGGGAAGGAGAGGCAGCTGCTGCTCCTCTGGGCAATCCAGTGCAGAAGCCGTGCTGGTGTTCCAGAATCTCCAGATTCTATCCAGGCAGGAATGCTTGGCTCCTCCCTCTGGGCTCCCATCTCCCAATGGGATGCTGTAGTTCTTATCAGCCATGCAGGGACATTCCATGGCTGTTATCAGCAGGTGTCCCCTCCCAAGGGAGGAGTGAATGTGGTCACTCAAAGAGAGAGATAAGGCAAACTGCCCACTTGACAAAGGCAATCTGCCCTACAGATGGTGATTGAAAACATCTTGCATTGCAGTCTTCAACAGTAACGCAGATTGCTGCCATAGAAGTTTGCAGAGGAGGAGAAAGACTTGAAGGTGATGGTGGGTTTGAGGCTGGATGTGTCCCAGCTGCCTGCATTGGCAGCCCAGAAAGCAGCCGTGACCTGGGCTGCATCCCCACAGGGTGGGCAGGTGAGGGTGGATTCTGCTGCTCCCCTCTGTTCAGCTGAGGTCCCACCTGGAGTCCTGCATCCAGCTTTGAGACCTCTGCACAAGAAGGATGTGGATATTTTCCAGCACTTGCAACTTTGTAAAATTCACTGTGAGGTTTTGCATGCAATTTAGCTGAGGCGGTGCAGAATAATATATGACCAGTATTCCCTTTGCAATTAGGTAGGTCAGTTTATAAATATCTCCAATTCTCTGTGATTTAATAAGGCTGAACAACTCTGAGTCACAAGACATTAGGAGAACAGTCCAAATGAGGAGAGAGTGTGAGGTGACACAACACAGCCTGGTGCCACCTGTAACCTGTCTGCAGCACAGTTCAGCTTCCCCAGGATGCAGGGACTGGCAGGGCTTTGCTGAGACAGGTGCCTCAGACATGCACTACAATGGCCTGCTGCAGGATTAGGTAGGCTCAGACTGTGCAGGTTTGATGCTCCTCCTTTCAAGAAATAGACTGGGAAAAGAAGAGGAGCATTTGAAAAGTCATCAGGGGGAGTTTGCCTCTGCTCTGACGGGATCTGACAGCAAAGAAATGTCTGGCCACGCAGTGCACTACAGCCCTTTGGGCTTTCCAGTTTGTGCACTCTGCCTGTCGAGTTCACCTGATCTTTGGTGTGGTTATCAGTGACTCCAAGAACTGCAGTCAGGTTCCTTGCTCTGCTTCTAGCCTACTTCTGTTGTCTCTTGGAAGTGTCTCCTGTTTTGTGGTATGCCCTGGGTTCTCAGTACGTGAGCAAAGGGATGCAGGGTTGCTGGGCACCCGTGCGGACAGGAGGCAGCTCCCACTGTCCCTCTCAGCTCGCTGCTCAGACACCAACCCGCCAGCTCTGAGTGCAGCCACTCAGGGATCTGCCCAAGGGAACTGCTCACAGCTGCCTTCCTCACATGGGAAAAATGGGGGAACAAGGCGGAGTGTAAATGATGGGGCTGAAGCAGGGGGTGAAGCCCACCTGAGTGGGAAGTGATTTACTCATGATTGCAAAGGAGCAGCCTGTGGTAGTTACTTTTGGACAACCACGGTCGCTTTTGACCATCACGCTGTGTGAAGCTGGGCTTTCTGCATGTGCTGGACATAGGTGCAGTACAGAGCAATCATATGACCAGCACCGTCATATTGAAAAATCTAGAACAAAACAGGGAAGTTCATGGGTTGAGAGGTGCAAAGTAAAATCACTGCCAATCCCTGCTACTATTACTCACCAGTTTTTGTGGGTGTGCTTTTCTGCAGGGATGTGCAATTGCTCCTAATTAATATGTTCCTGAATTTGGTTCCTGCATTAATATACCTTTTTTTTTTTGTGGAATGGTGACCTCCATGTGAAGACATCATACCATATGCGTGGTCATTTTTGCCACCTTTTAAGTCCAACTACTGCTTGTTTAATTTTTGTCCTCCATTCCAGCACTTTCTGCTCTTTATCTTTTTATGCAGTGATTTTTACTTCCATCTTCTCCTTCCAGTGTTGAAAAATTCTGTCCCCATTTTTTCTCATCTTGTTTCATGTTTCAGGTGCTAATAAAACGTAAATGTAAAAGAAACTTCATAACCCACTCATGTCATGTTCTTTTTCTTGACTTCATCAGAGAGGAACTTGGAAACCTCTGTGAGGTTTTGTGTTGCCTGACAGCTGGTCTCTTGCCAGTGTGGATCTGTGACACTGGGTGTGTTCATGTAAGTACATTAGTTGGAAAAGACCAAGTGGGGAAAATGGCCTATAATAATCCCATAATAATTCCTATTTTATCAATCTCTTTTTCAACAATGAGAACCTCAGCTCTTCAGATCATTCACGATTTTGCAGATTTTTTGCATTTTCTGTCTTCTTCTAATGCTTCCCTTGCATGCATTTTCAGCTGAAACAAGGCTGTGCACTCAAATAAGAGTCACTGAAGCCTTAAAAAATAAGAAGTCTGTTTTCCATGCTAGATATTCTAATATTGACATGTACATCTATGGCTGTAAAGTGTTTTTGCATGTGGCCTATGAGATACTGGGGTGAAATTCCTCCCTGTGAGGGTCAGGAGGCCCTGGCACAGGTTCCCCAGAGCAGCTGTGACTGTCCCATCCCTGGCAGTGCCCAAGGCCAGGCTGGACATTGGTGCTTGGAGCAGCCTGGGACAGTGGGAGGTGTCCCTGCCTGTGGCAGAGGGGTTGGAACAAGGTGGTCTGGAAGGTCCCTTCCCACACAAACGATTCTTTGAATTTATGCCAGGGCAGTAAAAGACAACAAGTATTTTTATAGGGACAGTACAGGCACAAAACCTGGGAATGTCTCCAGGCATCTGAGCACCTAAACACTGCAAGATCAAGATGAATCTTTCTGAGATGCGTGGGGATCAGGAGGCTGCCAGCCTGCAGGAGCCGGTGCCAGGCTGCCCTGCAGATGGCAATCCTGCGCTGTGCCTGCCTGCACGGCGCTGCTCAGGGCCCGGCCTCTGTGCTGTAAGGGGCTCTTGGCGTCACCTGGCCTTTGCTCTGAGGCACGCTGTGCTGCAGCATTTTAGGGCTTCACTAAAACACGCTGGACACGATTCATAGCTGTTATTTACTTTTGTAAAACAAATGTGCAGATTTCCTGTGTTGCAGGGTCATTAATGTCAAAGGTGTTCTGAATACACGACAAAGCACACATCGTGGCAGTGACCAGGTCACCTATCAGACCCTGCTGACTAAAGGCTTTGCCTAGTGGCCATTACACCCATACTTTCACTTTGGTTCAGGTAGCAAAGAGCAAGAAAATCAATGTCACAAAACCACATACAGCTTTCCCTCTGAAATATTTGTCTAACCATTTTTTAAAATCTTTCCCTCGAAAAATATCCTACTGGGGGAGAGTCATGGGATTGAGAAAGGTGGAGATGGATGGGAAGGAAGAAAGGAAATTTCATACCAACATGTGTGTCATATGATAACCATGTAGCCCTGTAACATGGTATTGCTTTTGCTAATAACATGCCCTGAGCTCTGTGCTGTTTGCCAGGCCTCGTCACACCTGCTCCCCCAAACTGGGTGTGACCTGCTTGCAGCTCCTTCTTATCCCCTTGAGCTGTGACAACAATTTCTCTAAGTCCCCATGTGTCTGTAAACCATCATTTTTCACAGAGCTGGAGCTCTGGATGGACAGCCTGCACAGCCCAGGCTGCTTTAGCAGGAGCGCTGTCAGCAAGCCCAGGGCAGGCAGCACACCCTTCTGTCCAGCACTGCATCTCATGTGCATCCACAGGTGTGTGGATCCCAGTGTGAAAAACTTACCAAGGAACTGGGGAGAGTGTAATAAATGGGATTCGAGGTGGGGCTGAACATATGGAATGTGAAGAGCAATGGGGGGAGCTGGGTTTGATTAGTTGGGTGACAAGGCTGCTAATGGACAACCTAAGCCTACAGGTATTTGAAGGTGAGGAAGGATTCTGTGACCTACATAGGCAGTCATCACAGTATGAAAAAGACATAAACTCCTCCTTTTATTGACTCATTGTTTCCTTGTTTCTCCTTGTTTGTCTGTCTGCTCCACTTGCCTTAATCTCATAGTGAACATCTGTACTGATGTTTCTGAGCAGAATCTTTTCTGGTCTGTACTTGTGCAGCAAGTAGAAGAACAGGGCTGTAATTCATGCCTGAATTTCCTGGATATCACACAATTAGACTTGGCAGCAATAACAATAGACTATTCTGCACACAATATAGGTAACTGTGTATAAATAACCACAAAGATGAAAAAAATAACAGAAAAGATGGGAATTTTCACATTACCTAGAGACAGACTGTGAGTTGCTGTGTCTTGTATTCAGCTCATTAACTGCAGCTGTCTGAGAGGGAGAATTGTGCACGAATGAGCCGTGATGTGTAAGCCATGTCCTGGCTGATGCTGGGCCTGCAAACCTGTGTAGTGATTTCTTTTTCCATGTCAATTGACACAATGATTTCTTCCTTTCACACCAGTTTACAGATAGCAAATGACCTTCTGGAGCGGATTGGCACAAGTGCTCTGTTCAGCCTTGAGAAGTTTTCAGATTAAGCATTCAATAATTAATGAATCCTGGATGATTCCTTCCTTCACCCCCTGAACACGCCTGGCCTTGGGAACAGAGACCCTGTTTAGAGCATAAATGCGATCTGACTGGAAACAGGATTTTAAACAATTCTGAGGATCAGGGCACCAAGAGGTTAGGGGAGGAATTGTTACCATAATGTCAGCATGTGGGCTAAGCCCTCTGATGAGGGGCTATCTGACTCTGATTAGGGCTATCTGACAAAAGAGATTAAACTACTTTAAAAATGGTTTGCTTACACTTCTGAGGAGGAGAAAAAGGTGATGTTATATTGTGTGTTTCTCTGCCATCTTGGGCCCTGACTCCTTGTACTGGCAAATACATAAAGGTTCTGATAAAATATGATATTATAAAATGAAAGGAAGCATTAGTTTGTTTCCCTCAAATGAATTAAAACAAAACAAAACAAAACAAATCACATTTTCCTGACCAATATATAATTCCAAGTTTCAGAAAGAATCTTCAAACACGGTCCTAACATTTCAAATGAGTTTGTCTGTGGTGACATGAGTCAATTGAAAACACTACTTCCAAAAGTAACCATGAGGGTGAATAAAAGCAGAAGCATCTTGAATGTAGAAGAATTCTGGAATAAATCACATTGAAAGAATTTTTGTTCCTCTGAAAAATATCCTGCATTAAAAAAAAAAAATTAAAAAAATATGGAGAAAATTATACTGGCCACTATTGAAAGGCATCTGAAGAATAATGGAAAATACACACCAAGGAAACCCATAGCCATGAGTCCCTTGGAGTACTTTGGACCACAAAATAAACATGGATCTTTAGGGGTTTTTATCCTAATAGGAGAACTGATGGCAAGGGAAGCATTTCTCTGTCCAGAATCTCTTCTTTCAAAGAAATTCTACTCCCTGCAGATGTAGCATGCTCATTGCATTTTAGGTGGCAGTTCACTTGAAACTAGCAGTGAAAGTTGAGATGATTAAAGCTCAGGGAGACTGAAACTGCTACCCTAGGAGCAGTGCCTTCCACCTTGGTACACAGATTAAACTGATGGCTGGCATTCCTTACTGGACTCTCTGACTGTAACATCTTCAGCTGTCCTGGATTGCAGAGCTGTCTCTCTTGCAAGAGAAAGGAAGAACATATGATCTGTGCATACAGGAAGAAAACAGGGTAAAGGTAGGGCTGGATCCCAAACTCACACTGGTGCCATCTGTCTCTGCCATAAATCTCTCGGGGCACATGGCCTGTGCTGACTTTGATCATGGAATGGGCACTACCAAGGAACAGAAACACAAAGAAGTGGCAGTTATAGGTAAAATGGTCACTTGGGGGTAATAATGAGGAAATATATATTCTCTGCATCTCCTGTCAGGAAGATGAAGGACACTTGCTGAACAAAGGCAAGAGTTTGAAATGAACACAAGGGACTTCATTATGCACCATACGATTAGACTGAGGAAATTGCTGCTGGAGGAAGTTCTGGAGGTCAAGAAACTAACAGCATTCAAAATGTGATTGACTACTATAAAGAATATTTTAAAATATGATGAAACATTTGTAAAAATGTTGGAAAGTATATAATTTTTTTATGTCAGGCCATAACCTTTATGGGAGATGAAGATGACTTAAAGCAGTTAACAGAGTTCATAAATGAAGGTCACATGATATAATTGAATTATTTTGTCATCATAAATCATGGTACATGAAACCCTAAAGTTAGTGCCTTATATCTCAGAAATCTTTACTGGGCTAAAGCATTTCAGACTTTGGGACACTAGATGGAAAGCCACTGAATCAGCAAAGGTTTCAATTCCAGCAATTCTGAACCCTCTGAAAATGCTGTGGAGTAAATGAAGTGAAGGCTTGAGTGTCCCTTGCTGCTGAACTGTATAAATGAGCAAGTGATAATCCCAAAGATGTCTGTCAAACAGCCCAGGGTTAGGGATGGATTTTGCAGGAGCTCCCTTCCTTTACAGCTCCAGGGGCACAGCACAGAGAGAGAAAAAGAGGGATCTTCACACCACACAGGACAAATGCTCATGTCATTAACACCTCATCACCCACTGCAGCCAAGTACTGAAAATGTCTGTGCTGCAGAAGGAATTGGGTCTTTCTTCTCTCTTCCTACCTCAGTTGCTTGGGTAATTGTACATCAAAGGAACATGGGCACCTAAGCACTGCAGTTGTCCAGCTGAAGTGACAAATTTGGTGTGAGGCTGCAGCCACTGCCTCAAAGCAGAGCTGAAACTGTTGTGCTCATGCCCCTTAAGTGCTTCTGTGCTCCACAAGACCCAGGAGCTGGTGAAAAAGGGGGCCCAGACACAGCACAGGGGCCAAGGTAAAGGCTGATGTCTCCTCTGAGGAAGTCCCCAGGTGTAACCATGGTGAGACATGGGGCACTGGAGAAGCAGACACCACTCTGGCTCCGCTAGGTGGGACCAGAACCAGCAGAATTGGGGGTCCTTTCATCTTCCGTATTTTCTCCTGAAACTGGGCCCTGAGTTCAACTATCCGAGGATGTTTAGGCACACAGGGCACCACCTAAGTGACTAAACAGAAACAGAAACCTTCACTGCCTTGCCATTAGCTCTCAAAGCAATGATCAGCCACTGGAAAAGAGGAAATGTGCTACTACACGTTGTCTGAAGTCAGTGGTTTAACATCTCTAGGGAAGCAATGCGTCTCATAAAAATAAGCTCCAGGCTCCAGCTCCTATGCTCCTAAAAACTGTCTGGAAAGTCTTTTGTACACAGGCATAGAAGTCAGTCAGCTTCACACTAGTCTGGTAGCTGCCCTGCACCTAAATCTGGTGTTCAGATATTTGTACCATTTAGTTGTTAATGGATACTAATTCATCTACAGATTACACAAGTAAAAGAGACACATTGCTCAACAATAAATTCATGATGAAGCAAAAATACTGAAGACACTTAGAAATAATAAAGAGTTATTACACTGGCTAAGTTTATGTTAGTAACTGTTTTATTATAAGAAAAAGTGAGAAAAAGATATGGTAAATAAATGATTAATTATAGAACTACAGTGTATCATGCAAATTCTTTAATCTTTTTTTGCCTCTACATTCCCATAGAACATAAAAAAGGAACATGCCTGAGACTAGAGTGTGACTATTCAGTGAAAACCCTAGTTAAACACTCATGTTCAACACCTAGAAATCAAAATCACTCATCCTCATGTATTAGAATAATTACTCACATGGCTGACATGAAAATCTATTTTAATCACTATCGTAGTCCAAGCACTGTAAGTATTGCATAGCATTAGAAATAGTTACTTTCATGTGAGAAAGATGATAAATTTTCCTGCTTCTTCAGACCAGAAGAATAGTCGAGAAAGACACTTTAAACTCTCACTCTATTATTTTGCAAGTGTTGGAAGAGCAGACCATATTAGGTTTGATGGATTACTACCAGATCAGAAATTTTAAAATGTTCCCTGACTTTTACAGACTGTCTCAGCCACATTTGTTTAACACCTTTAGATTATTTTAAATCAAAGAGGCCAGTCTTACCCCTCTAAGCTTCTGTTCAGGACTGAGTCATGATTAGAGGACTTCTTAAAATTTATATATGCAATGACCTGAGAGAATTTAAAAATATGTGTGCAAGTAAAAACCTGCAGTATGAACATATCAGATGGGTAGCTGCATGCATGTTGCCTTTCTGTTCGGAAGAAGAATTTTTTCTGCTCACAGAGCCCCAGATTTTTTACTGTTATTTGAAGCAATTTTAGAGTGGTTGAGCTGATGGCCAAAGGGAATGCTAAGTGTGCTTTGAACTTCAGCCTTTCCACACAACCGAAACAAGTCCCTTTGAGTCCTAAACCAACATGCTTACCCCTGAATTCTCAGCCTTTTTGAGAAAGGTCTGGGCTGTCTGTGCTGCTCTGAGGATACTTTGGCAGAGCCCTGGAAGGAAACAGCATTTACTGGACATGCCAAGGGAGCAAAGAGCAGAGTACATTGTGCAGCTACTTTGGACAAACTCTGAAAAGGCAATCAGGGGTGGCACATAGGAGACTGAGCAAAAGGAGGGGCAAGAGCCCTGCTTGGATACTTCATCATCGCTCCAGATTTATGGACTAATACAAGGCACTTTCCAGGGAAGGGCAGAGCTTCTGTGTTGAATCACAGAATCACAGAATATGCTGAGTTGGAAGGGACCATCAGGAGCATCAAGACCAACTCTTGTCCCTATACAGGACACCCCAAGAGTTCCACCATGTGTCTGAGAGCATTTTCCAAACATATCTACCTTCCAAAGAACACGTTGAAGTAGCCTGTGAAGGACCATGTCAAAATTGCTGCCCTAGAAAATTACATAGAGTGAGTGAAGTACTTTCCAGTGAGGGAAATAGGGCTGATATCACTGGTTTGAGTTTGACATGCTGCCAGGGTACCAGTACAATGACAATATTTTTAGCCCTGGAAGGGATGCAATGGATGGATCACCCAGGAAAACACACAACAAAATGAATAATCTTCTTAGCAACTCAAAGTTTTAGAAAACCAGACTTTAAATCTGGTATGTGTTTAATTACAAGTGATCTCATAATGCAACAATGAAACAAAGTGCAGAAGCTCATCTTTCTACTTGCATATTTTCTAGGTTCTGTTTTGCAGCTTCTTGTTGTTACCCATAACTTGTATTTTCTAGTTAATTTAAAAATAAATTCAGAATAGTTTTATGACTAAAAGGCTGTCACAAAAATAGTTTTATGACTAAATGGCTGTCGTCAGAACTTGTAATATCCCTGCTTTATGTGCTTGAATTTTATTTAATGGCGCTATGAACTTAATAATCAGAAAGGTTTTGATTACCACAAAATGAGTGGTAAATTTCCACAGCAATAGTAATGGGATTATTTTTTTTTTTTTTTTTAAGAATAGGCCTTTACATTTTTTAAGCTGTTATAAAACTCTGTTGTCTGAAATAGAACTAACAAGGTCAGCTTGCATGAAAGTTTGATAATGATTATTTTGCAAACTGTATTACTCATTATGAAAGCAATTAGCCCCTGTCTGTAAAGCCATGGACTATTCTCCAGGAAATTTTAAGTGCCCATACAGATAGAACTATACCACAAATCTTATTTCTCCAAAAGAAGCAGGTTATTCTATTAGGGAATCTTTTCAACTGAAACATAAATGACAGTCATTCTATCATTTGTAATTCTACTCTTTGTATGAATAATCTGCAGCTGGATTGTGGGATCAGGTTGTGCTGCTTCTCTGTAAAGTATTTTATGCATAATATTAACTCAAAGGTGAGTTAATAATAACTCAAAGGTGAGCTCTAAAGTGGAGGACAAGACTGTATCTTCCCAACATTCTGCACAGAATAACATGGCAGAAAAGGCTTTGTTAAGGTACCACCTGGATGGGGCCTTTTGAAATCACAGTGCCAGATTTCTGCTGCTAGTCTTCAGCAGTAAGTAAGCAGACATAAGTTGCTTCTGTATCTGGCTGGCTTCTGTGGGAACAGGAGACTCATGTGGAGAAGGGCCTGGACTCAGTAAAATGACAATTCCTCTCTTGGGAATGGAGCAGGGAACTGTGACACACTGGAGCCTGGGTGCATTTGAAATTTTCCCAGCACTCCTGCGCATGGGGAGCCCCCTGACTGTCACCAGGGCCATTTCTGAAAATCATTCGAGTACATCTCAAAATGCTTCTTGTGGTTTTGGAGACATATGGGTGTGATGCACAGGCCCTCAGGATGCTCTGGTTATTCCTGACACTATGAGCTTGTGTCTTGAGCTTTGGAAAAGTCCCTGCTCTGATGGCTCCTGGACAGGCGGTGCTGAGGCAGGTTCCTGCAAAAACCTGTGTGATCTGTCTAGACAGTGGGATGACAAACCTTGACACCTCAAAATACTGACACTGAAATACTTGGTTCAAATCTGACCTATATACTTATTAAAATTATATTACACATTTTTTTTCAAGTCACAAATAAATATATAAGATCCACAGAAAATGCCTTCTCTGAGTTTAGTTCTCTGAGTTTAGTTTGAAACAAACAAAAAACCAAAGCAAACAAACAAAACCCCAAACAAACAAAAACCACTCAGCTCCCCAAATTATACATTGACAGTCTATTTAGAGTGTGACTCATTCTCATTAAGAATCTCTCCTGCTAGAAGAAAACAAAAGGGGTTGTATATTTATTCTTTTTAGCTAGAGTCACAAGTGATTATGGCTCTTTATAAAGCCCTTCTGAAATAGTGATAAAACCCTTCAGAAATAGTGACACACTGAAAAGTGGCAGACTGGTTCAGGAAGAAGTAAATTTCTCAAATGACCCATCAAATGATGAAGTCAAAATGAGACACCTGTTGAAGACAGAGGCTAATAAGGGCTCCACAGATAAGAAAAGGAACTTTTGTCTGAAAGTTCAAGAGGGAAGGTTTGAGGCTTTAATTTGTTGCTCTGCCAGGCAGCTGAAAATAAACTGATTTAATACACTGTTCCCATAGTTTATGTTGGATGTACTTCATCAGTTCTTTGATTCACCTCACACTCTGACCTTCTTCAAACACTCTAAAAGAGTTATGCAAAGATTCAAAAAAATGTGGATTGTCTTTTGCTGCTGTTGCATATTTTGCCACTACAGCAGAGGCTGCAAGGCACAGCTTGAGGCTTATGGGGCTTTTGAGAGGTTTCTCACACCAGGGGAGTCTGAATTGTTCACACATCAGTCATTTAAAGTCAGTGCCCAGATGCTGAGACAGGAAACAGCTGCTGCTAGAGACAGGTTGTTGAGATCACTTTTTTGAACACTGCGGAGTGCAAACAGAAGCTTTTCAGCACTGGTGGGTTCCTTTGTCTCCCTGGTGCTACACTGCAGCTCCTGGCATGTAGATGTTAGCCAAAAGGATTCTCTTTGAGGACAGATCCAATACTTAGATCCTTTGGCATGCATCAGTTTTCAAGTATCTTAT
>NC_135271.1:10000-12500 GCF_051311805.1 Agelaius phoeniceus
CCTAACCCTAACCCTAACCCTAACCCTAACCCTAACCCTAACCCTAACCCTAACCCTAACCCTAACCCTAACCCTAACCCTAACCCTAACCCTAACCCTAACCCTAACCCTAACCCTAACCCTAACCCTAACCCTAACCCTAACCCTAACCCTAACCCTAACCCTAACCCTAACCCTAACCCTAACCCTAACCCTAACCCTAACCCTAACCCTAACCCTAACCCTAACCCTAACCCTAACCCTAACCCTAACCCTAACCCTAACCCTAACCCTAACCCTAACCCTAACCCTAACCCTAACCCTAACCCTAACCCTAACCCTAACCCTAACCCTAACCCTAACCCTAACCCTAACCCTAACCCTAACCCTAACCCTAACCCTAACCCTAACCCTAACCCTAACCCTAACCCTAACCCTAACCCTAACCCTAACCCTAACCCTAACCCTAACCCTAACCCTAACCCTAACCCTAACCCTAACCCTAACCCTAACCCTAACCCTAACCCTAACCCTAACCCTAACCCTAACCCTAACCCTAACCCTAACCCTAACCCTAACCCTAACCCTAACCCTAACCCTAACCCTAACCCTAACCCTAACCCTAACCCTAACCCTAACCCTAACCCTAACCCTAACCCTAACCCTAACCCTAACCCTAACCCTAACCCTAACCCTAACCCTAACCCTAACCCTAACCCTAACCCTAACCCTAACCCTAACCCTAACCCTAACCCTAACCCTAACCCTAACCCTAACCCTAACCCTAACCCTAACCCTAACCCTAACCCTAACCCTAACCCTAACCCTAACCCTAACCCTAACCCTAACCCTAACCCTAACCCTAACCCTAACCCTAACCCTAACCCTAACCCTAACCCTAACCCTAACCCTAACCCTAACCCTAACCCTAACCCTAACCCTAACCCTAACCCTAACCCTAACCCTAACCCTAACCCTAACCCTAACCCTAACCCTAACCCTAACCCTAACCCTAACCCTAACCCTAACCCTAACCCTAACCCTAACCCTAACCCTAACCCTAACCCTAACCCTAACCCTAACCCTAACCCTAACCCTAACCCTAACCCTAACCCTAACCCTAACCCTAACCCTAACCCTAACCCTAACCCTAACCCTAACCCTAACCCTAACCCTAACCCTAACCCTAACCCTAACCCTAACCCTAACCCTAACCCTAACCCTAACCCTAACCCTAACCCTAACCCTAACCCTAACCCTAACCCTAACCCTAACCCTAACCCTAACCCTAACCCTAACCCTAACCCTAACCCTAACCCTAACCCTAACCCTAACCCTAACCCTAACCCTAACCCTAACCCTAACCCTAACCCTAACCCTAACCCTAACCCTAACCCTAACCCTAACCCTAACCCTAACCCTAACCCTAACCCTAACCCTAACCCTAACCCTAACCCTAACCCTAACCCTAACCCTAACCCTAACCCTAACCCTAACCCTAACCCTAACCCTAACCCTAACCCTAACCCTAACCCTAACCCTAACCCTAACCCTAACCCTAACCCTAACCCTAACCCTAACCCTAACCCTAACCCTAACCCTAACCCTAACCCTAACCCTAACCCTAACCCTAACCCTAACCCTAACCCTAACCCTAACCCTAACCCTAACCCTAACCCCTAACCCTAACCCTAACCCTAACCCTAACCCTAACCCTAACCCTAACCCTAACCCTAACCCTAACCCTAACCCTAACCCTAACCCTAACCCTAACCCTAACCCTAACCCTAACCCTAACCCTAACCCTAACCCTAACCCTAACCCTAACCCTAACCCTAACCCTAACCCTAACCCTAACCCTAACCCTAACCCTAACCCTAACCCTAACCCTAACCCTAACCCTAACCCTAACCCTAACCCTAACCCTAACCCTAACCCTAACCCTAACCCTAACCCTAACCCTAACCCTAACCCTAACCCTAACCCTAACCCTAACCCTAACCCTAACCCTAACCCTAACCCTAACCCTAACCCTAACCCTAACCCTAACCCTAACCCTAACCCTAACCCTAACCCTAACCCTAACCCTAACCCTAACCCTAACCCTAACCCTAACCCTAACCCTAACCCTAACCCTAACCCTAACCCTAACCCTAACCCTAACCCTAACCCTAACCCTAACCCTAACCCTAACCCTAACCCTAACCCTAACCCTAACCCTAACCCTAACCCTAACCCTAACCCTAACCCTAACCCTAACCCTAACCCTAACCCTAACCCTAACCCTAACCCTAACCCTAACCCTAACCCTAACCTAACCCTAACCCTAACCCTAACCCTAACCCTAACCCTAACCCTAACCCTAACCCTAACCCTAACCCTAACCCTAACCCTAACCCTAACCCTAACCCTAACCCTAACCCTAACCCTAACCCTAACCCTAACCCTAACCCTAACCCTAACCCTAACCCTAACCCTAACCCTAACCCTAACCCTAACCCTAACCCTAACCCTAACCCTA
>NC_135271.1:17500-162500 GCF_051311805.1 Agelaius phoeniceus
AGACCGACCGGGACCTGGGAAAAAAAAACCCAGCCGGGGGGAAAAAAAAAAAAACAACCCCGGCTGGGGATTTTTTATTCTAAATTTAAAAATGATTTGAAAAACCTGAAAAGCAAAAGGCATACAAGGTTACAACCCTTCAACACACACATACACACACACACCTCCTTCAGCTTACACACAAACCCACCCTCGCTCACACCTCAACCTCTCTGCTAACCCCCAGCACGCATTCATGCCGCTCCTCGGGAATGTGGTTCCCGGGAGCCGCCAAAAAGATCCTCCTGCCTGACGAAAACCCCGGTCCCTGGCCGGTCCGCACCCAAACTTTGGCGATGAACGTTGCCTCGCAGACCGACCGGGACCCGGGAAAAAAACCCAGCCAGGGGGGAAAAAAAAAAAAAACCCCGGCTGGGGATTTTTTATTCTAAATTTAAAAATGATTTGAAAAACCTGAAAAGCAAAAGGCATACAAGGTTACAACCCTAGAACCCTTCAACACACACACACTTCCTGCAGCTTAGACACAAACCCACACTGACTCACACCTCAACTGCTCTGCTAACCCCTGGCACACATTCACACCACTCCTCGGGAACACGGCTCCCAGGAGCCTCCAAAAAAATCCTCCTGCCTGACGAAAACCCCAGTCCCTGGATGGTCTGTGCCCAAACTTTGGCAATGAACATCGCCTCTCAGACCGACCGGGACCGAGGAAAAAAAAAACCAGCCGGGGGGGGGGGAAAAAAAAAACCCCGGCTGGGGATTTTTTATTCTAAATTTAAAAATGAATTAAAAAACCTGAAAAGCAAAAGTCACATACACAAGGTTAAAACTAGTCAGCATGTGCTCACACACACACAGACGAGTGGACACAGACAGACACAGTCATGTGCTCTCACACACGCTCACACGCTCTTCCCGCTTACAGGCTCGCTGAGGCCCTTACTCGAGACGCTGAAGAACGTGCTTCGACGCATCTTCTGGCTGCTGCTCCTTGATATCAAACGGTAGATTCTGGGGAAATCAGTAGCCTCAAGGACCTGTGAGACGACGGGAAGTGGTCAACGAGTGGCTGACAGCTAGGAATTGTCCCCACGCTGGATCAATAAATGTTCTACCCAAAATCCCATAAAAGACAGATGAACAGTAAAGTTTTTACAACTGTTCTACCTAACTATGACTACATGCCAGGGCAGGGCAGCTCCAATCATAAGTGGTATAATATAAGAATATACAATATAAGCCAACACAGGTACACGCAATATAAGCATATACAATATAAGCCTATACAATATAAGCCAACTTAGGTACACGCAATATAAGCACATACAATATAAGCCAACAAAAGGTACACGCAATATAAGCACATGCAATATAAGCCAACAAAGGTACATGCAATATAGGTACACACAATATAAGCCAACATAGGTACACACAATATAAGCCAAAACTTGAGATAACTCTGTGGAAGATTAAGTGTTGGGCCCCATACCCTTTGAGAAGATGGAACCTACAGAACAACTGCAGTCACTTGAGGAGGGTGTAAGATGCTCCCTCTAGAAGTCCAAGATAATGGCATGGCAAAAAAAGCACTACCAAAGCTGGTAGTGAGAAGGAAGATGGATAAGAAAATCTTGTGTAATCCTTCCTGTCTCAAAGAGTAAAAATGTAAAGATGCCAGAATAAGCTATATCTGGGAAGGAATGTGAGTAAAATACTGCCTATATGGCACAAAATAGTGCCTGTAAAGCATCGAGATGTAACAAAGGCCTATGACACGGAAGACAATAGACACAGACTACATAACACGGACATGGATGACACAACATAGACATGGATGGCATAACACAGAGACAAGTGTAAACTGCCTAGCACTTTCAACTTATGGACCCAAGATTCCTAGCACAAGATGAGCCAGAGGCTGATGATGCCAAAGGAAAGAAAGCCTTATGACGATGGCATGTGATGATGAAATGTAACTCGTTAAAAGAAGTTAGTGCTGAAGCAGATAAGAGGATGCTTGAGAAGCTCGGCGAGCCTAGAGAAGGAAGCGGACCGCCGGGTGATTGTGGCTATAGCTCCGGACCTGAAGGCGAGCTCCTCGGGGGAAAGATCCGTGATGACGTTGAGTCGAGGAAGGCTGATGACGCAAAGTTCCCGAGAACGTGGAGATGGGTCAGAACTGCCCTGCCTGGCAAAGGCTCTGGTGAGGCTGAGGAGAAACCCTCTCCCTTTACTTCCAGAGAGCCTGTCCCGCTACAGACCTCTCCACTAAGCTGACATGAAATTGCCCCCTGTGATAGTAAAGGTTTTTCCCCTTCTCCCGACCGCTGGCCCCGACACTTAGCTTTTGGAAGAGGAGCGGACAAAATCCATCCTCAGTCGGACGTGGACGTTGAGATGTTCTCCGCGTGTGCTTCGGTGCCGCCGTTTCTAAGCTTTGGCTGAGAGCCTCCTCAGGGTACCTAAGACAAAACAGAAAAGGTGACTATTGCCCTCAACAACAGTAATCCCCGGGACTCCTACGCACCACTGCCCCGGCTCACCTCAAATCTTGATTTGACTCTGGAGGCTGCCCAGAAGATACCTGCAAAAAGAAAAGGTACATGCTGAGCATGCTGCTGCATAACATTCACCTATGAGTCAGCCTGCCTAAACGCCGATTCACCTGCCCTCCTCTGTTCCTTGGTGTGCCTAGGGCAGTGACAGCACCTGCAAAGAAACAAAGCAGAAAAGCATGCTGAGATACTGTGAAAACACAACCTCCCAAATGTGACAAGTATGCCACACCGATACCTTAAGCTCACACCCACCTGGCACAGATATACTCGGCTAGGATAGATTGCAAGTGGACCACCTAAAATAAAAAAAGAAAAAGAGGAGATGCTTAGAGCTGCACCAGAAACTGAGACCTCAGCAATAACAACTGCTTCTGTATGCTAGTCAATGCTCACCTCGCCCACTCGGCCTTGACTGCTGCTCTCGGCCTTGACTTCCTAAAAAGAGAGACAAAGAACAATGCTGTAACAGCCACTATTTATGCTTCCTCTACAGAAACAAATGGTGACTGACCTGCTCGGGGGAATCCCCTCACCCGGGATGGGGGGCTCTGCCCTGGATTTTATCCTTCTGCATCTGAAAGAAAGTTAGGACAAGAGTCAAACTGTTGCAGGGTAACTTAAGAGCTCCAGATATCTTGTGTCCATCTACAAATCCCATCTAGAGTCCAACTACAACCCACATTACAAACTTCAAGTCCCCGGGACTTCTCCTATTGCACCGGGCTACGCGTCAGGGCAGAGCAGCTCCGGCCCAAATGTGAGTGCTGACACCCCTGACACGGGATGGGACATGACAGACAACGGGGACGCGACACGGACAGAAATCTCCTGGCAAGAAAAATGGCTGCAAGGACTGCGAGAATGCAAAAGGAGATGACTGAGGTGAAACTGATGGTGGACTGATGAGGCTCAGAGAACCCTGGAGGAAAAAGATGCTAACTGAATGATTTATTCCAAGAACTGCAAAGATGGATGCCCGAGAATCCTACGGTCAGAAGCCTCTACCTGCCCTCGCATTCTTTCAAGTCCTAGTCCGCCATAATGGATCCTGGCGGGGTATAGCTGTCCATACAGCTCAGAACAAGACCTGAAAAGACAGCTGACTGGATGCTTATAAAATGAGATGAGAGTCTGATGCCTGTCTGAGCTCCCGAGTCAAAAGTTCTACGGCATGGGTGCCAGGCCAAGGAATGCTGAGAGCACAGATGCTAAGACTGGTGCCAAGGTTTCTGATAGGCCCCTCAAAGGGCTAAGATAAAAGACATGAGACACCTAAACAAGACATAATGCATGACAGACAAATGACACAATACACACCGGGACTGCTCTGCCCTGCGCACTTCAGCACTGTGATCCAAAGTGAGACTTTGCTTTTAGGGGGCCTAAGGGGCCACTTCTTGGCTACCCTCATCTCCAGAGCCAACTCAAAACCTCCCCTCCCACCCCAGGAGTCCCAACCCAGCACCTTGCTTTCATCCTCTCTGTGGGTCATTGCCCTCTACTTATCTCTCGGACATCTGGGGATGCCGGTCCGTGTCAGGTGCGAAGAAAGGCCGCCTCGCCAGCTGGGAAGTTCCTGCTGTCACCGGGCTGTTGTCTCTTAGACAGCTATATTAAAGAAAACCAAACATCAGTGCCTGATCTTGGCAGCCCATCGGCCAAAACCCCACAAGTCTGCTACTCACCTTGCTCCTAAGAAGGCCCGGCTCCTCGGGTTGCACGCTCTGGCCACGCTTGGAGGCCGACGCCGTTGTCGCGGGGTACGCCTGGGTTAAGAGGACAGGAGGTGATGTGGTGTTGCTGAAAATTGACTGGACCCTCGGTCCTCCTCCCTACTTCCCTGACTCACCGCAACTCCTTGGCGGTTCCTGACGGCTACCCAGAAGACAGGGCTCGTCAGGGTGGAAAATTCGGTCTGTCAGCCGGTTGGGAATGGGAGCTTGGCATGCTCTGAGTGGATGGCCTAAGGCACAAAAACGAGAATGGAGACTTAGACTTGCCCCAGGAATTGAGACCATTGCAACAAGAAAGGTTACTGGTCACCGCTCACCTTGCTCTCTTGAACTTGACTGCTGAGATCCAGCTTTACTTCCTATAAATAAAGACAAAAAAACAACGCTGTAACAGGATCACACTTGACACTCCCCCTGCATAGACAAATGGTGACTGACCTGCTTGTGGGAACCCCCTCACCCAGGATGGGGGGCTCTGCCATGGATGCAATGCATCTGCACCTGAAAGAAAGTTAGAACATATGTCAAACACCTGCAGGATAACTCAAAAGCTACAAACACCATAGGTCAATATAGGAATAGCATCTAGAGTCCAAGTACAGTCCACATTACAACTTTCAACTCCCCGGGGCTTCTCCTATTACACCAGGCTATGTGGCAGGGCAGTGCAGCTCCGGCACAAATGTGTGTGCTGACACCCATGACACGGGACAGACAGGACACGACAAACAATGGGCACACAACACAGACAGAAATCTCTGGGCAAGAAGGATGACTGCAAGGACCGAGAAGATGTCAAATGAGATGACTGAGGTGAGACCGATGGCAAGCTGACGAGGCTCAGAGAAACCTGGAGGAAGAAGATGCTAACTGAATGATTTATTACAAGAACTGCAAAGATGGATGCCCAAGAATCATACAGCCAGAAGCCTCTACCTGCCCTCACATTCTTACAAGTCCAAGTCTGCCTTAATGGATCCTGGTGGGGCATAGCTGTCCATACAGCTCAGAACAAGACCTGAAAAGACAGCTGACCGAATGCTTCTAAAGAGACAAGAGAGTCTGATGCCTGTCTGAGCTCCTGAGTCGAAAGTTCTATGGCATTGGTGCCAGGCCAAGGAATGCAGAGATCACAGATGCTAACAATGATGCCAGGGTTTCTGGTAGGCCCCTCCAAGGCCTAAGGTAAAAGACATGACATATGCAAACAACACAATACACAAAAGACAAGTGACACGATACACACCGGGACTGCTCTGCCCTGCGCACCTCAGCACTGTGATGAAAACACAGGCTTGCCTTTTATGGGGCCTAAGGGGCCGCTTCATGGACACCCCCACCTCCAAAGCGGACTCAAAAACCCCTCCCAGTAATTCCCAAACCAGCACCCTGCTTTCATCCCCTCTGTGGGTCGTGGCCCTCTACTTATCTCTCGCACAGCTGGGGATGACGTCTCAGGTGCGAAGAAAGGCCACTTCATCAGCTGGGAAGTTCCTGCTGGCACCTGGCTTTTGTCTCTTAGACAGCTATATTAAAGAAAACCAAACATCAGTGCCTGATCTTGGCAGCCCATCGGCCAAAACCCCACAAGTCTGCTACTCACCGTGCTCCTAAGAATTCTCAGCTGCTCGGGCCGCACGCTTCAGGCACGCTCGGAGACCAAGGCTGTTGTCACAGGGGGTGCCTGGGTTAAGAGGAGATGAGGTGATTTGGCATGGCTGAAACCTGAGTGGAACCTGGCTCCTCCTCCCTACTTCCCCTACTCACCGCAACTCCTGGGCAGCTGCTGAAGGCCACCTGGATGGCACCTTTAAATAGAAGAGTTCAGGGTTTCATCACCAGGTCCTGTAATGCATCCACAGGGCTCGCACGTGCAGGGAACCCGGTGCATCGGCCGGCTGGTGACGGGGGCTTGGCAAGCTCCGAGTGGATTGCCTAAGGCACAAAAAAGAGAATGGAAGCTTAGAGCAGCACCAGAAACTGAGACTGGAGCAATAACAGCTACTTCTCTCCACTGCTCACCTTGACTGCTGGTATCCAGACTTAGTTCCTAAAAAGAAAGACAAAGAACGGAGCTGTAACAGAGTCACCACATAAACTTCTGCTGCAGAGACAAACGGTGCCTCACCTGCTCGGGGGAAACCTCTCACCCGGGATGGGGCCCTCTAACACAGATTTAATCCATCTGAATCTGAAAAAAAAGTTAGGCCAAGAGTCAAACTGTTGCAGGATAACTTAAGAGCTCCGGATATCTTGTGTCTATCTAGAGTCCAACTACACCCCGCATTACAAACTTCAAGTCCCCGGGACTTCTCCTATTGCACCGGGCTACGCGTCAGGGCAGAGCAGCTCCGGCCCAAATGTGAGTGCTGACACCCATGACACGGGACAGGACGTGACAGACAACAGGGACATGACATGGACAGAAATCTCCTGGCAAGAAAAATGGCTGCAAGGACTACGAGAATGCAAAAGGAGATGACCGAGGTGAGACCGATGGTGAGCTGATGAGGCTCAGAGAAACCTGGAGGAAGAAGATGCTAACTGAATGATTTATTCCAAGAACTGCAAAGATGGATGCCCAAGAATCATACGGCCAGAAGCCTCTACCTGCCCTCACGTTCTTACAAGTCCTAGTCCACCATAATGGATCCTGGCGGGGCATAGCTGTCCATACAGCTCAGAACAAGACCTGAAAAGACAGCTGACCGAATGCTTCTAAAGAGACAAGAGAGTCTGATGCCTGTCTGAGCTCCTGAGTCGAAAGTTCTATGGCATTGGTGCCAGGCCAAGGAATGCAGAGATCACAGATGCTAACAATGATGCCAGGGTTTCTGGTAGGCCCCTCCAAGGCCTAAGGTAAAAGACATGACATATGCAAACAACACAATACACAAAAGACAAGTGACACGATACACACCGGGACTGCTCTGCCCTGCGCACCTCAGCACTGTGATGAAAACTCAGGCTTGCCTTTTATGGGGCCTAAGGGTGTCCGCTTCATGGACACCCCCATCTCCAAAGGTGACTCAAAAACCCCTCCCTGTGGGTCCCTACCCTGCGCCCCGCTTTCATCCCCTCTGTGGGTTGTAGCCCTCTACTTATCTCTCGGAGATCCGGGGATGCCTATCCGTGTCAGGTGCTAAAGAAGGCAGCCTCAACATCTAGGAAGTTCCTGCTGGCACTGTTGTTCAACAGCTCCCTGTTGTTTCTTAGTCAGCTACATGAAAGAAATCCAAATATCAATGCATGATCTCTGCAGCACACTGACCAAAACCCAACAATTCTGCTACTCACCGTTCTCCTAAGAATGCCTGGCTCCTGGGGCCGCACCCTTCGGCCGCACTCCGAGGCTGATGCCATTGTCACGGGGTAAGCCTGGGTTAAAAGGAGACGAGGTCATGTGGCATTACTGAAACCTGAGTAGACCCTAGCTCCTCCTCCCTACTTCTCTGACTCACCGCGACTCCTCGGCCGGTGCCCAAGGCTACCCTGGTGACACCTTTAAATAGAAAAGGCAGAGGCTTCATCGACGAGTCCCGTGATTCTTCCGCAGGGCTCCAGAGAGCGGCACACTGGGTGTATCGGCCGGTTGGTGACTGGGGCTCGGCGTACTCCGAGTTGATTGCCTAAAGCGCAGAAACAGGAACGGATGCTTAGAGTTGCACCGGAAAGTGAGACTTGAGCAATAACAACTGCTCAATGCTCACCTTGCCCACCTCATCTTGACTGCTGATATCCAGCTTTACCTCCTGAAAAGAAAAAGAACAGTGCTGTAACAGTCACACTTTACACTCCCCCTGCAGAGACAAACAGTGACTGACCTGCTTGGGGGAACCTCCTCACTCGGGATGGGTGGATGGATTTTGCCCTGGATTTTATCCTTCTGCGTCTGAAAGAAAGTGAGGACAAAAGTCAAAGGGCTGGAGGATAACTTCACAGCTCCAAACATCTTGTGTCTATCTAGGAATATCATCTAGAGTCTGGCAACACCCCACAAACTGCAAGTCCCTGGGACTTGTCCTATTGCAGCAGGCTATGCGGCAGGGCAGAGCAGCTCCGGCACAAATATGTGCGGACACCCGTGACACGGAACGTGACAAACGGGGGACGTTAAACACGACACATTATGCTTGTGGTGAGGGTCTCAAGGGGAAAAGGCAAAAGGGACCCCAAAGACACACTAGGTAACACAGTACACTGGATAACACGACGTGGACCGGAACTGTTCTGCGCTGCCCGCCTGAAAGCTGCCATCAAAAGTAGAGCCTCTCCCTTTAGCTGTCCTAAGAGGCCCCTTGGAGAAGATTACTTTTCCCTCTGCTAATTTTTAAATCTGTCCCAGGAACTCCCAACCCACTACTCTCCCATCATCCCACCTCCAGGCCATGGCCCTGACTTATCTTTTGGATGATCGGTGATGAGGATCCACGTTGCACCTGAAATGAGTCTGCCTCGGAGGGCCTCGTGATTGCCTGTTAGCCTCTCAGTCAGCTACAATAAAGAAAAACAAAACCAAAGTATGATTACAGAGTTATGTGCGCCAAATCCCAGCAAGTCAGCTACTTGCCCTCTCCTGAGTGTGCCTGGCTCTTTCAGGCTCCAGCTTCATCCTGATTCCAAGGCTGCGGCCATTATTATGAGTGGCATCTGAGTTAGAGAAAGGCAAAGTGAAATGGCATTCCTGTGAGTGCAGTGGATGACTTTGTGTGCTGTAAGACATGTGAATGCCTCTGCTACGCTTCTGAAAAGCCTTGGGGTGGGGGGGCCTCAAATAAACACCCTTTCTCACCCTACTGCCTTCAAAACCACCCCCCCAACAATAACTCCTAACTGGATACCTGCTCAGCCTCCCTCTCCCAGTCACAATCCTCAACTCACCTGAAGCCTCAATCTCAAACATCATCTTGGACACTGGGCAGATTCCTCTTGTGACATGATGAATCTGCTGAAAAGTGTTGTAGTTAACACAACCTGGAGCCTCTGGAAGCTGCACTCTTCCTAAAAAAAAATACAAAACAAAATACGAACAAAACCAGAAATTACAAATGCACTTTACCACCCCTAAACACAAAACCCAAAATTGTGAACTTAAATACTGCCTGTATTCTATGCTGTTTTCTTCACAATATCTTCAAAGCCTCTGTTGCTTTAGGTGCCCAGAAACACCTACTGAAAACAAGCTGAGATAAGCTGAAAGAGCTTCTTCACTGAAATGAGAGAAGTGCTCTTATCCCAGCACAGCCCAGAGAGGGAATGAACCCCCTCAGCAAAAGCTGGGGTTAATATACCCCTGATGGTGCCCGCCTCTCGTTCCCATGGCACCCAGGAAAAGGGAGGGGGCTGATCCCACCGGGCATAAAAGCCCTCAGAGAAGCTACAGCTGTTTGGCTCCTCTAACTCAAATTCAAGCGGAGCAAAGGGCTTGTTATAGAAGAAAACTCTTCAGAAAAATAACAGCACTTTCTTTTTTGCAACAACTACTTGGAGTAAAAGGGCAGAAAATTAGTAAGAAATATAACTTTCTGCTTAGGCAGCATAACTAGATAAATTGGGTAATTTGCTGTTAACTTACTTATAATTATTCCTTAGTGGCTACTAAGTAGTACTTCACGTGTGACTGAGCTGGGTGGAGAAGGATGCTTATGATATGAATAGTCTAAGTCTCCTTGGGACCTCTAATTAGGCCTATCTACATTATAAGTAAAAATAAGAAAAATAAAAGCTTCCCAGGCAGTGTAAGGGTTAAGTGCATGCCAGGCTCACCCTGCTCTGAGGTACTTGGTCCTACGGCACAGAAAGAAGGGCCCTGAAATGTAGTTTTAAACCCTTAAAATGCTGAAAAAGGCAGAGCTTCCTTCCAGTGCAACCCTTAAACAGAGGAAATGGGGCAGTTACCTCTACTGAAACTAATACAATGGCAAATAAATAGCTTATGCCCTTTAATTTATTCTCCTTAAGTACTGGGAAAAGAGGGGTTTTCCTCACTTTAAATCTCTCCAGTGACGAAAAAAGAGGGATTTTTCCCACAGTTCAAACTCTTATGGAGGGATAGCTGGGCTTCTCCCTGAATTTAGGCCTCAGGACAACAAAAAGGGGCCAGCTACCCTTGATTCAAACCCATAAGAAACATTTTCAATATTTTCCCCTTCTACTTAAACTGGAAAATAATAGAAAATGAGAAGTCCCTGTCAATTAACACCCCTAACAGCATAGAAAAGGCAGGGATTCTTTCAACTGAGACCATTAAAATTGCAGGGGAAGCAGAGTCCCTCCCAGTCTGAACACAAAAAATAAAGGAAAAGGAAGCTTTTTGCCTTTTTTCTAAACCCTTTTTCTCCTAATAACCTCTCTCCTTTCTGGGAGTGCTGTGGAGGGTCTGGGGGCCCTGGGGAGGGACTGACACAGTAAAAGGAGAAAGTTGAAAGCCCTCTCCTGGAACCCCACATGCTGCCTGGCCTGCTCAGATGCTGCCCCTTGGCAAAAGGGCTCTTCCCTTGGCATTTTCCCAAAGTGATGCTCCATGCCGAGGTGGGTCTGGCTGCTCCCTAGTCCGTGCTGGATGCTCCGACCGTAGTTCCTGGAGGGACCCTTGGGATGCCCCTGTTAGCCCCTCTGGACTAGCAGCTCCCTGTGTGGGTGTGCCCGGGTAACCCTCTGACAGCAGCTGGTCACACAGGGGGCTGCTAGACCTTGGAGTGGGGCTTGAGGCGAAGAAAGGTCCTGTGAGGAGTTCTTTCCCCTACACAGCCCTTCGTCTGCCCCTTAAACCATGGGGTGCCAGACTTTTCTTTCTAAGGAAATTAACTCTTTCCTCTCTGTGTGCCCGTGGCTGAAACTGCGATTCGGCCTCCAAAACTGCAGAGAATGATTTCTCACGGACCGTGGCTGCCGACGCCGAGAACTCTTGCCGCCCTTGGAGCGCCACGTGCCTCCTGAGAACGGACGTCAATGCGCAGCAGGGGTGAGTTTGGCTTTACAGGGAAGAGGGACAGCGCAGGATTTCTCTGGGAGCAAAGCTGCCCCTGCCGAGAACTCGGGCTGCCCTGGCAGTGCCGAGTACCTCCTGCAAACTGGCATCGGGAGATGAGGGGGGTGAGTTTTTCTGTGCAGAAGTTCTCCCAGACCAAAGCTGAGAGCATCTAACCCTAACCACAACAACTTAGCTGGGTCTAAAACTTATAACCTTCGGACTGGCAGCGTGGGACCCAACCCGCTGTGCCACTGCTGGCCCCTTTCTAAAGCATTCCACTGCAGTCCTAAAACTCTGCCTTTTCGGAGGATGTTTTCTCTGACCCTGACCATAATCTTCCAAATATGCTAAAGACTCATAAAATGGCTTTGAAAAAGCCCCAACAATACCCTAAGTAGTCCCAGAAAAGTCCCTTCCAAAATCCCCTAAATACCTTTAAAAATCCTGGAAATAAAGCCTCACAAAGACATGCTCAGTCTCCAAACTCTACCTCTTGCTGTCTAGCCCACAGATGTCGTCCCTACCTTTTTGCAGTGGGTCTGTTGTCCTCTGAAGGTTCTGTCATTGTCCTGCTGTGTGAGGGTTGCTGTCTGGTCTCGCTGTTAGGGCTGCTGTGTTGTGCTGCTGTTGGGGGAAAAGGCTGTTTTTAGGGGGGCTGCTTAGGCTGAGGTTAGGGCTGGGGTGAGGGGTGGTACAGCTGTACCGTGCACCCCTGATCTCCACTGGACTGTCCAGCCCTCAAGCCCTCTCCCTTTACCCCTCAACCGGTCCCTCTGCCCCCCCAGGCCTCAGCTCCTGTGTGTCACCCTTGACCCCTCTCCTTTGCCCCTCAGCCCCCAGCTTCTCTGTGTCACCCTACAGCTGCCCCTGCCACCCTCAGCATCTCTGTGTGTCACCCGCTGTCCCCTCTCCCTGTTCCTCCCTCAGCTCCCAGCCTCTGTCACCCTCAAGCCCCCACAGTGCCCCTCAAGCTGCCCCTCAGCCTCCATGTGTTGTGCCATGAAAAGACCCTAAAAAAACCTAAAAATTCCCTGAAAACCTCCTAATCTTCAAAATGTCCTAAAAACCCCATGAAAACCTAAAAACAGCCTCAGAATGCTGTTAGAATAAACTGGAAATATCCTACTTTTAAAAAACCCCTAAAAATCTCCAAAGAACCTTTAGAAATCCCTAAATATACCCTACATAGTCCAAAAAGAGCTCAAAAAATACCCCAAAAATCCTTAAAATGCCCTGATAAGACCCTAAAAAAACCTAAAAATTTCCTCAAAAACCCTAAAATTACCCTAGCCCTAAAAATCCTCCACATACCCTCAATAGTCCTAAAAAACCCCCAAGAACACCCAAATCCCCCCCCAATCAATTCTTAAAAGTACTAAGAAAGCCCTTAAAATACCCTAACAAAATCTTTTAAAAGGCCTGAAAAAGCCCTAAAAGTATCCTAAATGTTCCCAGAAAATTCCTGGAAAACTCCTCCAAAAAAGCCCTAAAATATCCTTTTCAAGTCATGAGAAAAACCCTAAAAAAAACCCTAAAAACTGCTCAGCACGCAACTCCTACCTGTCACTCTCTAGACCACAAACATCATTGCTACCTTTTTATTAGGGTTGCTGCCTGCAGCTGCTGGGAGAGTTCTGGGGCTGTCCCAGCATTGGGGTTATTGCCTTGTGCTGCTGTTGGGGAAAACTGGGGTCCTAGGGGTGCTCTTTAGGGTGACTTTGGGGTTGAGTTGAGGGCTGCTGCACCTGTACCCTAACCCTACCTGGTACCCTGTGTCTTTTGTACCCCTAACCCTCAGTGTGAGCTCTCCATCTGTCAAGCCTCCCCCTCCTTGCGCCTCAGCCCGCAATGTCTGTGTGCCACCCCGAGACCTCTGACATTGTCCCTTAGCCCCCTGGTCTCCACCGTGCACTCTCCACCTGGTTAGGGGTGGTGTGAGGGCTGGTTCACCTGTCACCCTCAAGCAGCCCCCACTTTGCCCCTCAAGGCATCTGCTTCCCCTCACCCTCTTCTTGTCACCCTCAAGTTCCCCGCTCTCAGCCTCTCAGCATCTCTGTGCCACCCTGGAGCCCCCCAGTTGCTCCTAGAGCCCCCTTCTGCCTCTCAGCTCCTCCCATCCTCTGTGTCACCCTCCAGCCCCCTCCCCTCAGCCTGCAGCCCCTTGTGACACCCTGCAGCCCACAGACATTGTCCCTGCCTGTCTCGCTTGGGTGTTGTCCTGCTGCGAGAGCTGCGCCGTCCTCCGAGGGTTTGGGCTCCTGCGTGCTGCTGCAGGGGACTCACGGGTGGGCGGTGGGTGAAGTAATGGATGGAGCGGGAAGTGTGGTGGGACGGGTTAAGGGCGGAGTGAGGGATGGAGCAAGGGCAGGCTGGAAAATAGAGTAGGGTTAGGGGTGGAGAAAGGGACGCAGCAGCAGGGGGCTGAGGTGAGGAGGTGAGTGTTAGGAGGAAGCGTAACTCCGTAACTCCAAGACCGAGTCTGCAGCCAACGAGAACTCTGAGTGACCTGGGAGCGGTGAACGTCTTCGGCAAACTGATGTAAGGAAACTGGGGTGATGAGTTTTGTTTCCTGTGGAAAAGGGGTGGTATTTGTGTCCGTGGGCCTGCACCCTGCCCGGGACCTTTGATCTCTAGTGGGTTGCCACCTCCTAAAATTCCAAACATCGCAGGTGAGACAGGGGGTTGCAAATTTTACTCGGGGTAGAAACCAATTTTGGATTTAGCTGAAGTCTGCTGGTGAAACTTGTGTAGTCTGTTAATTGGTGTGCTTGCAAAAAGGCCTGCAGAGAGAACAAAGGAAGTTTGAGGCTACTGTTGGAAAAAGAGAATCTGGGTTACAACCGAGTGCACGGCCTCGTCCCTGTGTGAGTAAAAGTTTGAGGTTTTGCTGGCAGTGTCACCGAGTGCTGAGGGGTCCCCTGGTCGATAGGGCAACTCGGGAGGGTTTGCTTCAGGCTTTGCTTGTGAAAGGTGTGAGAAAAGCAAGCACCTCTGAAGCAGATGAGCCTCCTCTTGCCTGTTGAAGTGTTGGATAAATCAAAGATAAACCTCAAGGTCCCTTCCCACCCAAACCATTCCATGATTCTTTGCCCTGGAGGCAAGGGTGCACTTGTCACCGCATTTCTCTTCACAGAGAAAAGCAAGGCACAATTCTTCCCAAGAATATTTCTGGGATTCACATTCTCTGAACCTCAGAGGAAGGAAAAACAATTCTTATCTCATTTACTGTGCCTGTGTTTGTGCCGAAGTAGAAGGCAACGTGGAGATTGTTCACCCAAAGTGATGGCGTTTTGTTTCCTTGGCCTGTCGGGGCCAAGTGTGTGTGCGTGTCGGGACTGTTGGGTGACAGTAACGAGTTGTGTGCGGTGTGTGCAGGGTTGAGTACTTGGCAGATTCAGTTTAGATGTAATGTAATATAGTATAATAAAGTAATTAATTAGCCTTCTGATAAGGCAGAATGCAGATTGGAAATATTTGCACATATGATATTAAAGGACACATGAACCACCTTTTTGTGAGACAAAGACACAAGACTTGGCCCATCCCTAACTTAGGACACAGCTAAAAAATAATATATAATTTTTAATCTATTTTTGAATAACTCTCTAAAACTAATGGCAGATGATATAGCTATTTTATCTGGCAAGCTTCCGTGAAAAATTTCCTGCTGATGCTGGCTCAGACGGATGGAGATTTGGGAGGAGGGGGAAGAACAAAGTGCCACAGGACTTTATTGGATAGGCCTTGAAAGGTTTCTGCAAGCTTCTATTGCAAGGTTGATGAACCTTGTGTTTGTTAACTTCAGTTTTGTTCAGTGTTTTAACCCTGCTTTATCTCCTGTGGTCCAGATGACACATTCACACATCTTTAGAAAATTCAGTGGGATGGTCTTCAAACATGTGACTTTGCAGCAGTGAGGACAGAAACTTGATCGTTTTACCTCAATCTATAGTTTTTCAATATTGCTATAGAAAGTGCTTTTCTGTGAAATGTCTACTTTGGTTAGATCATGCAAATTGGGTGCTGGCTACTTCCATAAGTTGAAGAGTAAGAATAACTTAGGAATGTTTCATCATTTGTCTCTGCACTGGTCAGAAATGGTAATTTGAGCTCCAATCTGTAGAAATTTAGCAAAAGAAGTTGGACACTCGGATGATAAAAATAGAAAAAAATGCTTTGGAAGGATTTTTCCTTGCTAGTGAGTGAGTTTCTAGCTGTAGGAGCATCGGGGGGTAGCACGGTCGGGACGGATGGAGACGAGAGATCTCTGAATCCGGGTCGTGGAACTTGGGGTTTACTGTAAAGGGCCTGGGTGCAGGGGCCTGCTGGGAGCTGCCAGCCACAGCTCAGAGCAGGCCTGAGAGAAGAGAGGGGTTGAGAGGATGAGAGGGTAAGAGCATAAAAAGGTAAGAGAGCAAAAGCATAAGAGAGTAAAAAGGGGTAAGCGAGTAAAAGGTCAAGAGAGTGAAGTTCCCATTACAATACAATAAATCATCTTCTGTGTTGAATATTCTATTTCTCACTAACCAATCTAGTACAATACACAAATCCTATAGCATTTCCATACGGCCTATAAGAATCATTACATTACCATATTGTGTTACATTTTAAACCCTAAGAGCTCCTCTTTGGACCCCTTCTGCCAAGCTGGTAGGGTCTGCTCGGCCCCTTGGAGCTGTCTGCAGGCAGAGGGTGTTGTTTCATCAAAGGGGATTACCTTCAGCTGGCCACACCATTGTTTTCCTGTTGTTCAGTAACTGAGGGATCTCAAAGCTCGCTTTCATTTCAATCTTGCTTATAGAAATATTACCTCATCCATTCCCGTTTGTTCCCCCACTCGTTCGCGGCTGCCCCAGCCCCTGTGCCAGCTCTGGCACGGTCCGTCTGTCCTGGTCCCGGCCGCCTGGCCCGCGGCCGCTCCGCTGGCCGTGCCGGCGGAAGGGGCGGGGGGTCCGTCCTGCCATGTGCACCGTGGGTACTGCGCTGACCGCACCGAGGGGGGGTCCCGTCTGTCCCATCCCCGGCTGCCCTGACTCTGCTCGGCTCCCGCCGCTGCAGCCGGGGTCAGTCGCCGGCTTTGTCTCTGCCGGATCAGCCGCCGTGAGCCATGTGGGGCCGATCCACGCTCCAGCTCGGTCTGCACCGGAACAGCCCCTGGGACAATCCCGGCTGCAGACCCCGCCTTTGGAGGACCAAGACCTGGAGCTGTGCCGAGCCCCTGGGGCGATTCCCCCTGCAGACCCCGCCTTTGGAGCATCCAGACCCTGAGCTGTGCCGAGCCCCTCGGGCGATCCTGGCTGCAGACCCCGCCTTTGGAGCATCCAGAGCCGGAGCTGTGGGATCTCAGCACATCATTCCCGATGTCCAGAGATGCCAGGAGAACCCTTGGGGGTCTCGAAAATCCTGGAATGTTGCCAAGAGTGTTTGGTGGCTAGATTTTGATCCATCCACAGAAGTAACAAGAGTTTGAGGACAAGAGAATCACTTTAAAGTAAAAGGTGTAAAAGAGACACATTTAGAGGGTGAGATATAAACTTTAAGGTTTTTGGTACAGGGGGGTTATGGAGACAAGATGGAGGGATCAGGGTGTGTCTCGTCCTTCTTCTTTCTTCTTCTTGTCCTCCATCTCCTGTGATGATGTTGGCACTTGGGGATTGGTTTCTGGTGAAAGTGCACTTGCTAATATGGGTGAAAAGCATTGGGAAATGAAGGTAAATATTGTGTACGTAGATTTTAGTATAAAAAGACATGACTGCCCCGTGGGTGGTCAGAGAGTGCCTGTGACTGCTTGCAGATCAGACCTCTGTTGGGCAGACAGAAAATTTTGTAGATAAGAAATAATAAACAACCTGAAGATCGAAAAGCTGAAGAGTCCAGACTCGTCCTTTGAATCGTGTGCCACCCAAGAACCACTCTACCCGTGTCGGGGCAGAGACAGACAGCCGAACCCGACAGGAGCTGTGCCGATCCCCTCGGGCGATTCCCCCTGCAGACCCCGCCTTTGGAGCACCCAGACCCTGAACTGTGCCGAGTTCCCCCGTCCTGCCCTGAGCTCCCTTGGTAACCGCAGCTCCGGCTGCTCAGCGGAACTCTCTAAAGGAATCACCTTATCGAAACACTAAAAGTTCAGGTAAAAGAAAACCCTCTCCTGATTCTTCCTAAAAATACGGGAGAAAAGCTATAGAAGATAAAAATCCAAAAAGAATGGGATAAAGGGATTGGTCTATTTCCATTAAAAGAGGTTCCCATAGGAGGGGGCGGACCAGGGTTTGTAAATGCTCCTTTGACTTCGTCTGAGGTCTGAAATTTAAAGAAATAAATAAAAGGGATATTTGGAGGATCCCATAGCCATAGCTGAACCATTAGACCAATTTTTAGGTCCAAACATTTATATTTGAGAAGAGATGAGGTCTGTAATGAAAATAATATTTTTCTCAGGAAGAAAGGCAATTAATCAGAGCAGCTGAAATAAAAGCTTAGGAAAAAAGATAATCTGTGGGGACCCCCAGAGAAGACAAAATGCCAACTGTACCTCCTGAGTGGGGTAAAAATAATAAGGAGGGGAGTAAACACGTGAATAATTATCGTAATTACATAATCAAAGGAATGAATGCGTCAGCATATCAAAGGGGAAATGCAGGAAAAAAAAAAAGCTTTTAAGGGACAGCTTTTAGAGGGGAAAGAAGAAACTTCAGCTAAATAGAAAAACAAACTTAAGAGAAATAGGAAAATGGTCCTAAGTAAGCGGAAGATCTGAAAATCTTTAAAGAGATGGGCACAGAGGAGGAATAGGGAGGTCATAAGCTCTAATTTTCTGGGGGGAACAAATACCATCTGGAGCCTGTGATAACTTTAAAAGTGGGTCCCCAAGAAGAAGAATTGGAATTTGTAATAGACACAGGGGCAGAGAGAACCTGCCTGTTAAATATTCCAAAAAGTTATAGTGTGAGCAAACATATAGTGAAAGTAACAGGGGCAAAAAGAGAAAGTTTTACATTTCTGCTCATTAAAGATGTAGTAATTGAGGGAAGAAACTAGAATTTGGATGGGAGATGTCTTATTGGTCCCAGGGGCAGGTAGCAACTTATTGGGAAGAGTCTTACAAGTGCAATTAAGAATGGGAGTTATATCAGAAAATGGGAAAATGACAGCTAGAGTTTTAAAATTAGGCCAAGAGGATGAAGAAAAAAAAATCAACAAAGAAGTTTGGGCTGGAGAAGGAAATAGGGGAGGATTAAATATTGACCCCATAAGGGTTACAATTGAGAGGGAAGATTGTCCCATGCGTGTACGTCAGTATCCTGTATCTTTAGAAGGACGGGAAGATTTGAAGCCAGTAATAGAAGGACTAATAAAGGATGGGGCATTAGAACCTTGTATGTTTCCTCATAATATCCCTTTTCCCCCAGTAAAGTCTGATGGGAGTTATAGACTAGTATAAGATTAAAGGGAGGTTAATAAAAGAACTCAGACTCACTACCCAGTGGTAAAATATCTTAGACACTTAATAAATAAAAGTAGCTAGAAAACCAACCATGAGAAAATTGTAAGAATTTTATTCATTCTCCCTCCCTCTTCAAAGAGAGAGATCAGAAAATTACCTAGATTATTGAAATATTATAGATTATAGATTGAGGGGTACGCACAAGTAGCAAAATTCATGTATGAAAAAAATTGACAGAAAGAGATGATGTAAAACAGACCAAAGAAGATATTGTTAAATTAAAAGAGTTAAGTTAAAACTAGCCTAAGTACCAGCTTTAAGCTTACCTTCGTTAGAAAAATCCTTTATCATTTATACATAAATACAGAAAATGGAGTAGCTCATAAAATTTTAATTCAAGAGTAAGGAAGAGTAAAAAAATATCTAGTAGCTCATATATCAAAGATGTTAGACTCAGTAAGCCACAGCTAGCCAGTAGGTATTTAACAGCTACTGCAATCCTAGTAAAAGAAAGCTGTAAGCCTACTTTTGGAAGTAATTTAGTTAGGTTCACCTCGTACCATCTGAGGTGTGTTGAATTAAAAAAAAAAAAAAAAACAAAACAAATCAAAAAAAAAACCCCAAAAAACAGGTAAGAAGAAAAGAAAGAGAGAAGTTGAAGTAGCGGGGTGGTTAGCAAACTCTGAGATGTTAGAATGTGAAGTGATGACATCTTGGTGCTAGAAGAGAGCAGAAGTGTGAATGCGGGTTTTTTGCATGAAAGGCAGGGAAGTGTCTTAACACACGGTTGTTAGGAGGTTATTCAATGCCGAACTGAGGTCCAGAAAGGGTTTAGCAGAACGGGCCCTCCTTGAAGGGAAAAGAGGATAAGTTGACTAGAGAAAGGAAAAGAATGTCAGGAGCACCTGGGGACGCCAGGTTTGGGGTTGTCAAGGCTGGGAGGTGTCTGACCGCTCCCTACGGGCGGCGGGGTCTCAGGGGCTGCGGCAGGCACCGATCCATGGAGGTGACCCGGCGGTGGTGCTGGCAGCAGAGAACACACGGGTTTGCCAGGCAGGAGCGGGCTGGCTCCGTGGCAGAACTGCCAGGGGGGCTCCCAGACTGCCGGGGTCCTGAGTCGAGGATGGCAGTGTCGGCCCCATGATGGGGAGAAGCCCTATAAGTGCTTGGAGAGTGGGAAGAGCTTTGGCTGCAGCAGTTACCCTGATGTGCTACAGATGATCCACACCGGGAAACAGCCCTATGAGTGTGGGGAGTGTGGGAAGGGCTTCAGCTGCAGATCCACCCTCTTTACCCATCAATGCATCAACACTGGGGAGAGGTCCCACGAGTGTCCTGAGTGTCAGAGGAGGTTTCAGACCAGCTCCGATCTCCTCCAACGTGGATGAGAGGCTCTTCCACTGCCCCAGCTGCGAGAAGAGCTTCAAGCAAAACTTCAGTCTTGTCAAGCACGAGCACATCCACACTGGGGAGACACCCTAAGAGTGTCCCCAGTGTGGGAAGAGCTTCACCCAGAGATCTCACTTGACCAGACACCAATGGAGGCACCGGTAAGGGAAGCCCTGCGAGTGCCCCAACTGTAGGAAAAGCTTAGTGCACTGCCCCAGCTCCATCCCTATGGGAGGACCCATGTTGGTCAGAGCCCTGGTGATCCATGTTCCCAGTGATCCCTGCTGAGGAGACACCTGGCTGCTTATCCATGTCTTCCTGGATCCCCTGGATGAACACAGCAGCAGGAACATCCATCAGGACTCTGATCTAAACTGGAAATTGATTGGGAAGAAGTGATTTGTTGAATTTACACCCCAAAAAATCTCACCTGCTCTGTTCAATTGTTTCTTCTGGTGGCATCAAGCAGTGCTGCATGATCTTGGAGGTCTTTTCCATCGAAATAATTTCCATTTTCACCCTCTCTAAACAACCAAATCTGGGGTGAAAATAAAGAAATTAAACAAAGAGATCTAAAGCTGCACCATTTACTGGGATTTGGGGGTGAATTTGGGCTTGGTTCAATGGAATATTTGAGAGGATTTGGGTGTTCTGAGGCTGTCAAAACCAGGGGACATGGCCACAACCTCATAGGTGTGTTGGTAGAATGTGTTCACCTGACTCCATCTGTTCTCCAGGAATTCTGGTTGTCTGTCCCAGTTCCTGGCCTGGGTCCCCCCATTTGGGGTGTTCCCTCAAAGTGCCCAAATCACTGCTGAAGTGCCAAGCTGCTCCTGGCTGGGGATGTTCCTGTCCACCAACCTCTCCTGCTCAGTGCCATGGGAGGTGGAAGGGGTTTTAGGGACTCCTGTGGGGACTGAGAGAGGCTCTTGTGGCTCTTGGGAGAATTTGTCTTGCTGGGAGAGGGTTTGGAGGCCTTCTGGGAGGGTTGTGAGGATTTGTGTGTGTTGGCAGGGCTGTGTGTTATGGAGAGAATTTGGGTGGGACTTAGGGGAGATGGGAAGGGGTTTTGTGGTTTCTGGGGACATTTATGTTGCAGGGAGTGGTTGGGGGTGTCCTGGCCAGGAGCTGTGGGGTGGTGCGAGGGGACTGGGAGTAGCTGTAGGGTTGGGAGGGGGTTTTTGGGTGGTCGTGACCTCCCAGACCCCCAAAGCAGCCACCAGACCCCACCCCACGAGATACTGCCAGGGGTCAGGGGCTCCATGTTGGGGTTCATCCTCCTGGTGCTGCAGGAGAGGTGAGGGGCGGTCCTCAGGGACTGTGTGTGACCCTCCCATCCTCGTGTCACCTCCTTGTCCCTCCCCACAGGGCTCCTGCCCCAGCTCCTGCTCCCCCAGAGGGAATTTGGGGAGGGGGCAGAGGGGGTGCACAGCCCCCACTGGGGGATGACCCCAGCCCAGACCCTTTGTTCAGCATCAAGCTGGGCTTGGAGCTGAAGGAGGAAGAGCCGATGGGAAGCAGATCCTGCAGCTGGGACAGTGCTTGGGGTCAGGGCAAGGTCCTGCCCTGCACACCTGGCTCAGGTGTGACCCTGCCCCGGCAAGGGAGTGGGACATTCCCATGCCCACGGATCAGGGCTGGGAGCAGCACTTGGAGCACGGACATGGAAATACTGGGAGCGACTGGGAGCACACTGAGGGCTACTGGGAGCAACTGGGAATGATGGGTGCGTGCTGGGCGCAACTTGGATATACTGGGAATGAGTGAGATCAGCCTATGGGCAACTGGAACCATGCTGGGGCAACTGGGGTGACTGGGAATGAGCAACTGGAATATACTGGGAGTGTCTGTAATGATACTGGAGGGGACGACACTGGGAACAGCTGGGACCATGTTGGGAGCAACTGGGGGCAACTGGGAGTGACTGTGTCTGTACTGGGGGCCAGTGAGATCATACTGGCAGTGACTGGGGCCGTACTGGGGCAAGTGGGGGCAAGTGGGATCATACTGGGTGGAATTCAGACGACATTGAGGGGGACTGGGATCATACTGGGAGTGACCAGGAGCATGCTGAGGGCAGTTTGGACAATGTTGGAGACAACTGGGATATACTGGGAGAAACTGGAACCGCACTGGAGGGTGATTTGGAGTAGCTGTGAGCAACTGGAATCATGCTGGAAGCAACTGAAAGTGGGAGTGACTGGGAGCATGCAGGGATCAACTGGGATATACTGGGAGAGACTGGGGGTCACTGGGATCATACTGGGAGTGACTGGAATCAGGGCAATGGCCTGGGCTGGGTGATGTGGGGCCTCAGGGAGCACAGGGAGCACTGTGACACTGCAGGGCCTGATGGAACCAGGGGAACATTGTGACACTCTGGGCCCACCCTGGCCATGGGGTGTTTCAGGAGCCACGGGGTGCCCAGGGCAGCAGAGCAGAGCCCCTGCCTCAGGGGCAGCAGCTCCCTGGGAGACCCTGGGTGGGCAGCAGAGGATGCCCAGGGAGAAGAGGAAGCCAAGGCCCAGCGCCCCAAGGGCAGCACTGGCTGAGGGACGGGGCAGGAGGGAGAGGCCAATGCTGGGATAGTGCCGGGGCTGCCCAGCACTGAGCCAAGGTTGTGTGACATCACAGGGGGCTGTGTGACATCATAGTGTTGGCTGTGTGAAATCACAGGGGTTGTGTGACATGATAGAGTTGGCTATGTGACAAGCCACAGCTGGCTGTGTGACATCACAGACTAGGCAGAGACATCAACTGGGCTGTGTGACATCATAGAGTTAGTTGTGTGACATCACAGGGAGCCTGTGTGACATCACAGGGGTGTGTGGCCGTTTTGAGAGGCTCCATGGCACAGGGATACAAGGGAGAAGAAAAGCCCCAGAGATCCCACAGGAGGAGGGGCTGCAAACCCAGCCGAGGGTGCTCTGAGGAGGAAAGACCCATCCTGTGCAAGGAAGGTGGACAGAGCTTCAGCCAGAGCTCAGAGCTGGTGGCCCATGAGCAGCTTCAAAATGGGGAGAAGCCCCACAAGTGCTTGGAGTGTGGGCAGAGCTTCAAGCAGAGCAGCACCCTGATCAGCCACCAGATGATCCCCATTGGGGAATGGCCCCACGAGTGTGGGGAGTGTGGGAAGGGCTTCAGCTGCAGCTCAGAGCTCATCATCCACCAACGCATCCACACTGGGGAGAGGCGCTAAGAGTGTCTCCAGTGTGGGAAGAGCTTCACCAGCAGCTCTCACTTGACAGGACACCAATGGAGGCACCGGTAAGAGAACCCTGCAAATGCCCCAAATGCATGGAAGAGCTTCATGCACCGCTCCATCTTCATTCCTCATTGGAGACCCCATGTTGGGAAGAGCCCTGGGGATCCATTTTCCCTGTGATCCTTGCTGGGAAGACACCTGTACCTTTTGTTGCCCCTGCCAATGACAAGATGTGGGAATGGAGAACATGAGGGTCTGGCCATGGCCCTGTCATTACATTCACTCCCACCTCAGAACATTGCCAGGGGCAGGAAAGGGACTCTCTCTCTCTCTCTCACCAGGGAGAAGGGTGTCCTTTCCAGACAGGAGGAAATATGTTGCCAGGAAGAGCCAGTTGATGATGTTGTAGTTTTCTCTGTAAATAGTTTTATTTATCCCTTCTGTTATCAATATTGTTTCTATTCCTGTTTGTTCCTTATCTGGTTGCTGTTCCCAATAAATTGTTCTTATCCCAGCCCAGGATCTTTGCCTTTTGTGCTTTCCATGGGAGGCAGGAGGGCAGCGAGGGCAGCGCGGTTTTAGCAGGAGCAGGAAATTGGGGAATCCCATTGCTGAAGCCCAGCCCGTGGAAACCGAGCATCCCAGCTGGTGCCAGCCCTGGTGGCCATGGCAGCAGCCTTGGGAGCGGGTCCCTGGCTGGGGCTGTGGGAACCTCTTCCCTCTGGTGCCCAGGGACAGGAGTGGAGGGAGCGGCTGCAGCTGAGTCGGGGCAGGCTCAGGTTGGATGTCAGGAAAAGGTTTTTGCCCAGAGGCTGCTGGGGCCCTGGCCAGGCTCCCCAGGGAAGGGTCCCAGCTCCAGGGCTCTCTGAGCTGCAGCAGTGTTTGGCCAGCGCTGCCAGGCCCAGGCTGGCATTGTTGGGGTGTCCTGTGCAGGGCCAGCAGTTGGACTGGAGGATCCTGAGGGGTCCTTCCCAGCTCAGCCAATTCTGTGCTTCTGGGAGCCCATCAGCCTGGGGATGGGGGCTGCCAATGGTTGCCATGGCAATGGGCTCTGGCTGCAGGCCTGAGCTGGTGTCCATGGCAACCACCCCTGGCATGGGGTCTCCATGGAGCTGCCAAGGGACTGAGCATAGCAACAGGGGGCGGGTGATGGTTGCCATGGAAACTGACCATAGCAACAGGGGGCGGGTGATGGTTGCCATGGAAACTGACCATAGCAACAGGGGGCTGGTGATGGTTGCCTGCTAAGGATCACATTTGTCACAGGCCCTCAGAGGGGCTCCATGGGGATTTCCAAGAGTCTCCAGGCTATTCCAGAGCTGGAATGTCACAGGCAGGGACAGGGGCTCCATGGACACCTCCCACGGCTTTCTGGGATGGTAAAGAGCCCTGTGGTCAGAGGCAATCACAGCCATTCCATGGTGACATCCCAGGGCACCTTGGGCTGCAAAGGCACCCATCTGTCACAGGCACTCACGGGGGCTCCATGGAGACATCCCAGGAGTCCCCAGGCTGCCAAAGAGCCGGGATGTCCCAGACACTCACAGGGGTTCCTGCCATGGGCACAGTGGGAGCTTCAGGCAAAGTTTATTAGAGAAGCTCCTGTTGGGTCACGAGGTGCAGAAATGATCCCCAATAGCCCCCACAGATCCCCAAATGTCACCTCTGAGTCAGAGATGACACAGACTCAGATCAGAAGGCTAAGGGCTAAAAGCCACCTGTTTTCTCAATCCTCTTCTTTTATATCTTGGTTTCCTACAGGTGGACATCATTGGTCATTTAATCAACACATTTCACATGATTGGCTGATTAAGAAAACACCCTTCAGTAAACAACTTAATGGAAAAAAGCCAACTTATTTCAAACAGCCTTGGGGCACCAGTTATTGAAGTTTGTTTTAAGTTGGGCCTTCCTGGGGGCTCCCTGGGTGGGAGAAACCCTCCTGCAGCAGTTCTGTGCCAGGTAAAAGGAGATGCACAGGACTTTTTTGGTCTTCAGCTTCTTGTTTATGGTTACCTTATCTAAAGTTTTGCACGCTGTCCACACCAGGCTCAGCACACTGGAAAAGCACCGCAAAATGGCTCTGAAATGGACAGTTTCAAGGTCTTGTAAAGTTGCTCTCATCCAATTAACTCTTAAAACATACATTATTTCTATTTATCTACCAATAACTCTGCACTATGCTTGCCTTGACCAATCACCCTGTGCCACCAACACTGCAGAAAATGGAGTAGATGACGTAGACAGGGACTACACCCAAATACCTGCAACTTGCTTCCTATCTACACCATACTAAAAATCCCAAAACCTAGATTTCTCACCCTAGTGACATAGTATACTACCCTCTCATCTATTTCAAAGTTTGGTTAATTCTAATCTGTCTCAAAGTCCTGGAAGTCCTCTCCATGGGTGAAGTTTAAATGCAGTGTTTCTCTGGGGGTCAGGATGCCTCAGAGCAGACAGAGAAATATTCCCTGTGCCCTGGATTCCCACACATTTAACCTAAAATCCTTTAACCTTTAAGATTTTAAATTACCCAGAAATGATCCAGGTAAGTAGAATAAGAAGGAGAAGAAATAGAGAACAACAGAAAAACAGAAGATCCATAGAAACACACACACGGGTACCAACTGCTGGGGTTCCAGCATCACCAACAGAAGAACCCCAGGAGAAGGCAGGATCCAGACCCTCGGCTGGCCTCGTGCTCCGGCTGTTAACCCCTGGGCCTTCATGGCCCCGCCCCTGGGGTGGGACTGCCAGTTGCTTGTCCAATCAGAGCCAGGGTAGCACCAGCTGCTGGTGTGTGATTGATTGATTGACAGCTGGGCCAATCAGAGCTGGGTTAGCATCACCCCCCGCTGTGTGATTGACAGCTCTGCCAGGCCAGGGCTGGGGGCAGGGCTCTGTCCCACCACAAACCAAGGCCTGACCTGGCCATGGCCCCACACGGGCATTCCGAGCATCCCGAGCATCCCAAGGTGTCTTGGGACATGGATCTCATCCAGCCTCTGACAGCCACCACGGTGACACTACGGAACCTCATGGAGCCATGGCTCAGTTGTGACAATGGAGATCCAAGGAAACGATGGTGAGACTGTGCAATCCAGGAATCCTGGAATCAAGGAGACCATTGTGCAAATCATGGGCTCTATGGAAGCAAGGATCCATGATCAAACTGTGGTTTGATTGTGATTGATTTAAAATAGAAACAAGGATCCATTGTTTCACAGCGGGGCTGCGTGGGGCCAATGGACCCTTGTGACTCTGTTGGGTCACATGAAACCAAGAAGCCATTGTGACATTGCCAGACCTCATGGAATCAAGGAGACCATTGTGACAGTGTTAGGACCCATGAAATCCATGGAACATGGAACAGGTCTGCCTGGTTTGGCCTCCTGGGGGCTGTCTGACAGGTCCCACTGAATTTGACATGTCCAGGGCCACTTCCCATCTGACCATGAAGCACTGGGGCTCTGTGCTTTCATTCCTATGGGAAAGAACTGCCTTTCTTGTCTAGGCGCCCATGGCCAAAATTGGGATTCTGCATCTAAAATTCCCTATATCCAAGGGTTACTCCCAGACAAAATCTGCCCATACATTCAAGTCTGATCAGCCTTGGCCCCTGGTGACTGCTTCTCATCTGCCCCTGCACCCCTGGGGCTCACTTGTTTCCTTCCTATGGAGACCATTGTGACACTGTGGAGCATTGTGGAACCAAAGGGCCATGGTGACACTGCAGGCCCTTGTGGAACCTGTTACACTGTAGGAACTTGTGGAACCAAGGGGAGCATTGTGATCCTGCAGGGTACCATGGATCCAAGGGGCCACTGTGACACTGTGGGGCCTCGTGGAACCAAGGACATCTTTGTGGCTCTGTTGGGCCACATGGTGCCAAGGGGCCAGTGCAAAGCAGCAGGGCTTTGTGGAGCCAAGAGGCCATTGCTGCATTTCAGGGCCTCGTGGAGCCAAAGGGCCCTTGTGATCCTGCAGGGCACTGTGGATCCATGGAGAGCATTGTGGCATTGCAAGGCTCCATGGAATCATGGAGACCATTGTGACACTCTGGGGCCCCTTGGAAGGAAGGGGCCATTGTGACACTATGGGAACTTGTGGAACCAAGGGAATCATTGTTGCACTACTGGGCCCCAATGGAACCAAGGGGCCATTGGACACAGCCAGGCTTCATGGAACCAATGACACTGTGGGGCCTTGTGGAACCATGGAGACCATTAAGATCCTTAAGGACTTGTGTAACCAAGGGGCCATTATGACACCTGAGGGCATCATGGAAGCCAGAGAACCATTGTGGCACTGCAAGGCCTCATGGGAGCAAGGAGCCATTGTGACACTGCAGGGCCCTGTGGAAGCAAGGGAACATGAAACAGGTGTGGCTGCCTTGGCCTCCCAGGGGTCACCTGACAGGTCTGGCTGACCTTGGAATGTGGAAGGCCACTCCCATCTGCCCCTGTGTCGAGGTTTAGGGCAAATTTGGAGGAGAATCTCCAAATTAGGGCTCCTCCAGTTAGCAAACCCACACAGCCCCTCCCCCCAACCGGTTCGGGAAGGATTTCTCGGAGAGGAGTGGAAAGAACCTGTTTATTTAACAAGCACAGCACCCCCCAGCACACAAAATGAACAATACCGGATGACACCACTCTGAAAAAAGATGACAAATTCAGAAAGTCTCTCTGGGGGTGGTCACTCTGGTCTCAGTCCCTCCGGCGCTGGGGCTGCTGCTGCAGGCCAGAAGGTGCAGGATCTTGGTGTTTCTCAGGTCCCAGTCCGGAGCAGGTTCGAAGTGATCAGAAAAAGGAAAGGAGAAACCGTCCAGGAAGAAATTGGACAGTTTAGCTGAATTAGCTAAAGAGCAAAAGCAAGCAGAAGCAAAGCGAGCAAGAGCGAGAGAGCAAAAGCAAAAAGCAAAAGCAGCAAAAGCAAAAGCCGCAGTCTCCGTGTCCCGCCAGGCTGATAAGAAAACCAAAACAAAACTTTCCCGCTTCAGAGCCGGTCTTAAAGGTACAGAACATAATATCCAATATTAACAGAACACATGAATGGGGATACAAGCATCATAACGTCACCCTAGGACATTCCACCCCTTATCCCCATATCATCAACATACTACCACACATCATGCATTTATTCATACAAAATTTTCATCTGCTCCCCCACAATTTACAAGCAACACTCATTATGTCCTCATCACATCCCCACACTGGACCACTGAATCCATGCCCTATACTACAGGGCGGCAGGATTTCACCCCTTTCACCTTACTCACTCAAAGCTCCATCTATCACTTGCTCAGACCTTCGACACTTGCCCATCTCCTTCTCCATCTCCCACTTGCCCAGACCTTCAACACTTACACATTTCCTTCTATCTCATGTCTGTATGGTTTTCTCACCCCACAATCAGATCTCCCTGTGGTACACATCGTGTTGTTCCATCTCTTTGCATTATCCACCATGTGCAACCTGGTCCCTGAGCAAAGACAACCCCACGAATGGGTTTGTCTGTACTCAAGGCAGAATTGACCCACACAGTCTTCCCTAACAAACCTCTGACACGTACCACTGGGACTTTATCTCCATCTATTACATTCAGGGACTCAGACTGGGCAGGACCTGCTCGGTTGGTGGAACCTCGGGTGTTAACTAACCAGGTGGCCTTTGCTAAATGCTGCTCCCAATTTTTGAAAGATCCCCCACCCAAAGCTTTTAGCTGGGTTTTTAGTAGTCCATTGTACCTCTCCACTTTGCCTGCAGCTGGTGCATGGTAGGGGATATGGTACACCCACTCAATGCCATGTTCGCTAGCCCAGGTGCTGATAAGGCTGTTCTTGAAATGAGTCCCATTGTCTGACTCAATCCTCTCAGGGGTACCATGTCTCCACAGGATTTGGTTTTCCAGGCCCCGGATGGTGTTCCGGGCAGTAGCATGAGACACAGGGTAGGTTTCCAACCATCCAGTGGTGGCTTCCACCATGGTCAGCACGTAACGCTTGCCCTGGCGTGTCAGGGGCAGTGTGATGTAGTCAATCTGCCAGGCCTCCCCATACTTGTACTTGGACCATCGCCCACCGTACCACAGGGGCTTCACTCGCTTGGCCTGCTTGATGGCAGCACACGTCTCACAGTCATGGATAACCTGTGAAATACTGTCCATGGTTAGATCCACCCCTCGGTCTCTTGCCCACTTATAGGTGGCATCTCTGCCCTGATGGCCTGAGGCATCATGGGCCCATCGAGCTAGGAATAACTCTCCCTTGTGTTCCCAATCTAGGTCTATCTTTGACACCCCTATCTTTGCTGCCTGGTCTACCTGCTCATTGTTTTGGTGCTCCTCATTGGCTCTACTCTTGGGGACATGGGCATCTACATGGCGGACTTTCACAGGTAGCCTCCCTACCCTGGTAGCAATATCTTTCCACTCATCAGCAGCCCAAATTGGTTTTCCTCTACGCTGCCAGTTAGCCTTTTTCCACCTCTCCAGCCATCCCCACAGAGCATTGGCTACCATCCATGAATCAGTGTAGAGGTAGAGCTTTGGCCATTTCTCTCTTTCTGCAATGTCCAGGGCCAGTTGAACGGCTTTGAGTTCTGCAAGTTGACTTGATCCACCTTCTCCTTCAGTAGCTTGTGCAACCTGTCGTGTGGGGCTCCATACGGCTGCTTTCCACTTCCGGTTCATCCCTAAGATGCGACAGGAACCGTCAGTGAAAAGAGCATAGCGTGTTTCCTCTGGGGGCAGTTGGTTATATGGAGGAGCCTCTTCAGCCCGTGTCACTGGTTCCTGTTCTTCATCTGTGACACCAAGATTCTCACCTTCGGGCCAATTTGTAATTACCTCCAAAATCCCAGGGCGATTTAGTTTACCTATATGGGCGCGCTGAGTGATAAGAGCAATCCACTTGCTCCATGTGGCACTGGTGGCATGGTGAGTGGAAGGAACCTTGCCTTTGAACATCCACCCCAGCACCGGTAGTCGGGGTGCCAGGAGGAGCTGCGCTTCTGTACCAATCACCTCTGAGGCGGCTTGGACTCCTTCATAGGCAGCCAAGATTTCCTTCTCTGTGGGAGTGTAGTTGGCCTCAGAGCCTCTGTAGCCTCGACTCCAAAATCCCAGTGGTCGACCCCGAGTCTCCCCAGGCACCTTCTGCCAAAGGCTCCAGGACAAGCCATGGTTCCCGGCTGCAGAGTAGAGCATGTTCTTCACATCTGGTCCTGTCCTAACTGGGCCAAGAGCTACTGCATGAGCTATCTCCTGCTTGATCTGGACAAAGGCCTGTTGCTGCTCAGGGCCCCAGTGGAAAGTGTTCTTCTTGCGGGTGACCAGGTAAAGAGGGCTCACGATCTGACTATACTCAGGAATGTGCATCCTCCAAAAGCCTATGGCACCTAGGAAAGCCTGTGTCTCTTTCTTATTGGTGGGTGGAGACATTGCTGTGATCTTGTTGATGACGTCTGTAGGAATCTGACGCCGTCCATCTTGCCACTTCACTCCCAGGAACTGAATCTCACGAGCTGGTCCCTTTACTTTGCTCTTTTTAATGGCGAAACCAGCTCCCAGGAGGATTTGGATGATTTCCTTTCCTTTCTCAAACACTTCCGCAGCTGTGTTCCCCCACACAATGATGTCATCAATATATTGCAGATGTTCTGGAGCCTCACCCCTTTCTAGTGCAGTCTGGATCAGTCCATGGCAGATGGTGGGACTGTGCTTCCACCCCTGGGGCAGTCGGTTCCAGGTATACTGCACTCCCCTCCATGTGAAAGCAAACTGAGGCCTGCATTCTGCTGCCAGAGGAATGGAGAAAAATGCATTGGCAATGTCTATAGTGGCGTACCACCTCGCTGCCTTGGACTCAAGCTCGTACTGGAGCTCTAATATGTCTGGCACGGCAGCACTCAGTGGTGGAGTCACCTCATTCAATGCACGGTAGTCCACAGTCAATCTCCATTCTCCTTCAGATTTTCGCACAGGCCAAATGGGGCTGTTGAAGGGTGAGTGGGTCTTGCTGACCACCCCTTGGCTCTCCAGCTCACGGATCATCTTATGGATGGGGATCACAGCATCTCGAGTGGTTCTATACTGTCGTCGATGCACTATGGAGGTGGCAATTGGCACTTGTTGATCTTCTCCCATCAGACATCCTACTGCAGATGGATTCTCAGACAGCCCAGGCAAGGTGTTCAATTGCTGGATGCCCTCTGTCTCTACAGCAGCTATCCCAAATGCCCACTTGAGTCCTTTTGGGTCTTTGAAATACCCACTTCGAAGGTAGTCTATGCCCAAAATACATGGGGCCTCTGGGCCAGTCACAATAGGATGTTTCTTCCACTCATTCCCAGTGAGGCTCACATCAGCTTCCACCAAAGTGAAATCCTGGGATCCCCCTGTCACACCAGCAATAGAAACAGACTCTGTCCCCACATGTCTCGACGGAATTAATGTACATTGTGCGCCAGTATCAACCAAAGCTTTATACTCTTGTGGTTCCGATGTGCCAGGCCAACGAATCCACACAGACCAGAAAACACGATTTTCCCTGGCCTCTACCTGGCTAGAGGCAGGGCCCCTCTAAGCCTGGTTATCCTTCTTTCCCTGGGCATATGTCTTAGATGTTCCTTCAAGGGGATCAGACATGGCATCATCAGCATCATACCTGGCGGTTCGGCTACGGGCAACTGGAGCTGCTTTCTTCCTGGTGGCTTCCTTCAATTCACGCACCCGTCGTGCCAGAACAGCAGTAGGTTTTCCATCCCACCTCCTCATATTTTCTCCACAGTCACGCAGGTAGAACCACAGCTCTGTTCGTGGGGTGTACCTTCTCTGGCCATCTGGGGAACGTCTGCCTTGGATACCAGAACCTCTGATCTGTACTGCCGAGATTTGGAGAAGGTCTTCTTTAATCTCCTCTCTGAGCTTCTTATGATTCTCCTCTATCTTATCCTCTAAGTTCTGCAGACGTGTTTCTACCGCTGCAATTCTGGCATGTGTTGGGCCATGCACAGCATCTGCATATGCTCGGAGCTTCCTTGCCATATCCAGCACAGTCTCGTCCCTCTCATCCCGCTTCATTATGGCTAGGGCAGAAGCATATTCGTGTGGCCCAAGTCGCACAAGTTTCCGCCACATCACAGACGTGCATGGCACCAAGTCTGGGTTCCTAGTTGTCACATCATCTGAGAAGATAATCTCTGCCACTGCCATCTCTCTCAGGCGTTGGATCCCTTGCTCTATGGTCTTCCACTGTGTCTGTTGCATATAAAGATCATCTGCACACAGGTATCTTTGTGCAACACTTTCCAAGACCCGTGCCCAGAGGCTCTGAGGGTTTGCCCCCCTCATCATTCCTTGGTCAATGACAGGATCATGTGACAGGGATCCCAAATGCCTCGCTTCTGTGCCATCCAGAATTGTAGCCTCGCCTGCAGCATCCCAGAGACGGACTAACCAACTAATTATGGATTCATCAGGTCGTCGGGTGTAATCCTTCCGTAAGCCACGAAGGTCCTTCAGGGAAAAGGACTCAATATTTGCATCTGGTCTTGCACCTGCTGCTTTGACTCCTGATTTTATGTCAGGAGGCATTGAGGTTCCTTCTGCTGCATCATCATCATCATCATCATCCACTGGTCGATTGGTCTTGTCTGTGCATTTCCCACTTCTGGTACTGGTAGCAACAGCCATTGGTTTAGCTGCTGGCTTAGGCTCACTATCTGGTTTGGCTGCTGGCTTTGAGCCTGTGGTGTTGGCTGCAGCCTGAGTGACTGGGATAGCTGATTTATCTCCCTGCCCCCCTGCCTCCGTCTGCTGTCCTACAGTCTCCAACAGAGTGCGATAAGCATATGCCAGGGCCCAGCTCACTGCAATGACCTTTCTCTCCTTAGGCTCATCCTGGTATTTCTCTTTCAGATATTTCCCCACCTCAGCTGGGTTCTGAATTTGTTTATGGGGAAAATCCCAGACTATAGGGTCGGAGAATTCCTTCAGGATGTGGCCCATTTCCTCCCATTTCCCACACCACTCAGGATGTTTCACACCTGGGTCTACTCCTAAGTCAGGGGTCTCATCAGCCCGTCTAGAAATCTCAGCCCTCATTCTGGAGAGACAGCAGACTGTATAGAGGAAGGTTACCAGATTGAATACAAGAAAGATGGTTTCTCTAACATTCAGGGGAAACTGAACATCCTTTACTACTGACGCAACCGATTCATAGGAGAGGAAGGAAACCAAAGGCTGAAAAGCCTCATTCCCTGCTGCTCCTCCTCTAACAAACTGGACGAATAACCATAGCCAAGAACCATTCATACCTGGAGCAGACCCCAACATGTTTATAAACTTCTTGCACATCATTGCCATCAAGCCCAGCAGGATAGCCATTCTGGTCACTGCCCCTCTGCTGTAAAAACTACGTATGAGGGACAATACTAGAACTATTTCAGGATAGGAAAATAAACCTAGGGACCACAGAGGTATTAAAATCTCGAAAAACCCTAGGGACCAGAAGCACATGCAAGCCTTCACCCCAACACTCATCATGAATTCAAAAAGCATGGCTATTAGCTGCTTCAAACAGAGAGTAATGGCAACCAAAATACCCACAAAACAGGCTTTTTCCACTCACTCTCTCGAGCCCAGCGTTGGGCACCAAGATTTTGTCGAGGTTTAGGGCAAATTTGGAGGAGAATCTCCAAATTAGGGCTCCTCCAGTTAGCAAACCCACACAGCCCCTCCCCCCAACCGGTTCGGGAAGGATTTCTCGGAGAGGAGTGGAAAGAACCTGTTTATTTAACAAGCACAGCACCCCCCAGCACACAAAATGAACAATACCGGATGACACCACTCTGAAAAAAGATGACAAATTCAGAAAGTCTCTCTGGGGGTGGTCACTCTGGTCTCAGTCCCTCCGGCGCTGGGGCTGCTGCTGCAGGCCAGAAGGTGCAGGATCTTGGTGTTTCTCAGGTCCCAGTCCGGAGCAGGTTCGAAGTGATCAGAAAAAGGAAAGGAGAAACCGTCCAGGAAGAAATTGGACAGTTTAGCTGAATTAGCTAAAGAGCAAAAGCAAGCAGAAGCAAAGCGAGCAAGAGCGAGAGAGCAAAAGCAAAAAGCAAAAGCAGCAAAAGCAAAAGCCGCAGTCTCCGTGTCCCGCCAGGCTGATAAGAAAACCAAAACAAAACTTTCCCGCTTCAGAGCCGGTCTTAAAGGTACAGAACATAATATCCAATATTAACAGAACACATGAATGGGGATACAAGCATCATAACGTCACCCTAGGACACCCTGAAACACTGGGGCTCTGGGCTTTCCTTCGTATGGAAAAGAACTGTCCATCTTTTCCAGTCATCCATGGCCAAAATTTGGATTCCACCTCCAAATTTCTGTGTATCCAAGGATTGCTGCCAGACAAAAGCTGCCAGGACAAACAGGTCTGGCTGGTCTTTTACTCCTGAGTGCCAGAACTCACCTGTTTTCCAAACACTGGAAAGGGCTCTCTGCTTTTCTTGCATGGAAAAAAAAATCATCCTTCTCCAGGCACAAATATTTTAAATTAGGACTCCACATTCATAATTTTGAATATCCGCGGGTTGCTCCAAGCAAACCTTCCAGGACACACCGGTCAGGCTTGCCTTGGCTTCTGGTGGCTGCTGTTCATCAGCTCCTGAAACATGAGGGCTCCGTGGTTTCCTTCCTATGGAGACCAATGTGACACTTGGGAGCCTTGTGAAATGCAGGGGCCATTGTGCAGTCAGCCAGCAAGTTTGTTCCCATCAGCTGGGAGTTTCCTGTGCCACTGCAGACGCTGTTGCTCAGAGCCAGGGCTGCCTGGCAGCCATCCCCAAACTGCCCTGAGCATTTCCTTGGCTTCACCTTTGCTTTCTTTACTTTTTCTTGGTACAAATTTCTTCCTCTGGCCCAGCCCTGTTCCCTCCCCTGCAAACAGCCCATCCCTGCCCTGCTCCTGCTGGCCACCCCATTCCTGATCCAGGCCAGGAGCCATTGGCCTTCTTGGCCACCTGGGCACACTGCTGCCTCATGTCCAGCCTGCTGTCCATCAGTCCCTGCAGGTCCCTTTCTGCCTGGTTGATCCTGAGCTGTGAGGAACGCCCGGAGTCTAAGGTGCATCTCTCCAGGGCATTGCTGTTGGCCCCTCCCCAGTCAGCTCACAGGCCTACACAAACACACACTGGAGATGTCTGGGGCCGTTCATCATTTCTCTGCTCTCCAGCACCGAGGCAATGGACTCTGGCTACATCCCTGAGCTCCTGCCCATGGAAAACACCCCTGGCAATGGGGCTCCATGGAGCTGCTCTCAGGAAACCCCCAAGAGCTGGGGAGTGCCCCAAAACTGCCTTGGAAACATGAGATACCTCAAAATCTCTTCATGAACATGGAATATCCAAAAGCTCACTCAGTAATGGGCTTCCCTTCCCTTCATTGTCCCCAAACTTTGGCTGTCTCATTCCAGACCCCAGCCCACATCCCCAATCCCAACCCCAACCCTTCCCACCCCTCCTGAATATCAAGACCCCCTTCCCAAGCTGTATTTCCCCCATTTCACACCTCCCAAACCTCATCCCACCCATCCTGCCCCACCCAATGCTCATCTCACCCTCCTGATTTGCATTCCACTTTGCCCAATCTCCTTCCAACTCCATTTCATCCTGTAGGGCTGTGGAATAGGAATTTTGGGGTGGGATTGAGTAGTTCTCAGTGGCATTGAGTGGTTTTGAGCTGACAGATCAATCCCTCTCATCTTTTTGGAGTGCCAAGAAATAAAGACAGCTAAACCAAATCCCCCCCAAACCCTGCCATATCCTCCCAGATACCTCCTGGAATCCAAGATTCCCCCAAAACACAAGTAAAATGTGATGCTTTAGATGCCTTTGATGAATTTGTTGATTTTTACCCCGGTTTTCTGTGTTTTGAAGGGAGGAAGAGAAATCAAAAGATAATGAGAGGCAAAATAAAAGGAACACCAGCCACTTCTGACTGTGTATCAGAGGGAATGTGGGTCACCAGGGCTCTGAGCAATGTGGGTCCTCTGATGGGGATGCAGCTGGAGCAGTGCATGAAGCTCTTCCTGCAGCCGGGGCTCTCGCAGGGCTTCCCTTACCGGTGCCTCAGTTGGTGTCGGGTAAAGAACGAGCGGCCTGAGAAGCTCTTCCCACACTGGGGACACTCGTAGGGCCTCTCCCCAGTGTGGATGTGCTGGTGGGTGATGAGGGTGGAGTTGTGCCTGAAGCCCATCCCACAGTTGGGGCAGAGGAAGGGCCTCTCCTCTGTGTGAATGCGCTCATGTACAAGGAGGTGGGAGCTGGTGTGAAACCTCTTCTGACACTGGGGACACTCGTAGGGCCTCTCCCTGGTGTGGAACCTCTGGTGGACAACCAGGTTGGACCTGTGGCTGAAGCTCATCCCACATTCCAAGCACTCGTAGGGCCGTTCCCCAGTGTGGATCATCTGGTGGCGGATCAGGGTGCTGCTCTGCCTGAAGCTCTTCCCACACTCCAAGCACTCATAGGGCCTCTCCCCATTGTGAAGCTGCTCATGGACCACCAGCTCTGAGCTCTGGCTGAAGCTCTGCCCACCTTCCTGGCTCAGGGTGGGTCTTTCCTCCTCAGAGCCCCCTGGGCTGGGTTTGGAGCCCCTCCTCCTGTGGGATCTCCGGGGATTTTCCTCCCCATTGGATTCCTGTGCCATGGAGCCACTCAAAACGGCCTCTTCCATGAGGTTCTGCCAAGGGGATTTTTCCTCCCCGGTCTCCATCCTCAGCTTCTTCCCTGGGGGAGGAAGGCCAAGGAGAGGATGGGATTTGCCTCCGTGCCACAGGGAAGGGGAAGGAGATCCCCCCAGTGCATCCCCGGCAGGACGGGGTTGGCAGCAGGGTTGTCCTGCAGCCGGGGCCATGCTGGGCTGGGAGATGGAGCAGGAGAGAGGGGGAAAGGGGCACTGACTTCCTCCTCACCTGCCTGGGTGTCCCAGGGCTCCTTCCTCTTCCTCACAGCCTTGTCCTCCTCCATCCAATCAAGGTTTGGGAATGGGAAATCCTGGTTTGGGGAAAAACAAGGAGTGAATACCTTGGGTTGGGGATTCCTCCCGCCCAAGTCCATCTCTAGAAGTTGCTTGATGTCCATAAAAACCTCCAAAAATCAAGAGTGAATCAAAAAAAGCCACCAGGAGTGTCCCATTTCCAGTCTCATCCCTCTGGGGTTCTTGCGGTCCCCCATCTCAGGGCTGTTGGGGATCCCATGGATCCTGGGGATCCCCCCTCTCCAGGGTCCTGCTAAGGGATGCAGGCGGATTTTGGGGTCCCAGGGTTCCCCTCTCCAGCCTCCCCCCAATCCAGCCACTTGGGGCTCCCCCCTCTTCCCACCGCCCCGTCCTGGTTTAGGGCAAATTTGGAAAAAAACCTCCAAAGGCGTTTTCTCTAAAAAGCAAATTCAAGCAGGCCCTCCCCCAATCAGATCAGGAAAATATTTCCTTGGAGAAAAGTGGAAAAACCCACTTTATTTAACAGGCAAAGCATTCACCAGCACAAAAAATGAACAATACTAAACAATAAAACCTCTTGCCGCTACAAGAGAGATGACAAACTCAAAAAGTCCCTCCGTGGCCTTTAGCTTAGCTCACTTGGTGTCTTATCAGTCTCTTATCAGTCCCTCCAGTACTGGAAATGCCACAGCCCAGGCCTGGCCAGGTGGGCCACAGGTGGGAGCTGCCGGTGGTGTTCTGGGTGTTCAGTCCAGAGCAGGTTTAAACAGCTCCAAAGAAAAAGAAAAATCACAGTCCAGGGAACTTCTCTGCCTCAGCGAGCTAAAAACTAACTAAAAGCAAAGGAGAGCTCTGTCCCACCCTCTGTCCATCCAGGAGCCGGAATGTGGAGGAGTGAGTGCAGTGTATGAAAACAAACTGCAGCTTCTTTCTCCTCCCCTTGGCCCTCAGAACCAGCCTTAAAGGTGCAGAACTCATTTCTGGGCTAAACGCACCGATGGGGCACGAGCATCATGAAGTCACCCCAGGACGCGCCCCTGTCAGGGTCAGGGGGTCCCGTCCCCGCCTCATCTCCGGGCTGCCGGGGGTGCCCCAGCTCCGGTATCGCCCCTTCCCCTCTCCCCGCCCCGGGGGTCCCCCGTTCCACAGCCCCGGCTCTCACGGGGATCCCCAAAACCAATGTCCCGCCCCGTCGGTACCGGGCCATCCCCACGTGGACCCCCCGGGACCCTCCCGAGGGGCGATCGCGGCTCCTCTGGCCCCGAAAAAGCTCCTCTTAGGGAGCCTGGAGATATCCGGGGCTCGAGTCCGGGATCTGCCGGCTCCGAACACGCTCCAAAAAAATCCTCCCGGAGACCCCTGGCTGGAGCCGGGGCGAGCTCGGCCTCCCCCTCACCTGCGGCTCGGGGCTGGGGGCGATGCTCCCGGGGCAGGGGCTGCTGCACGCTCAGCGTCCGTGCGCTGCGAGCGCCGGGATTCTCCCGCTCCCGCTCCTACTCCTCCTCTCCCTCCTCTTCCTCCCGCATTTCCTCCGCTGCCAGCCCGGACCCCCCTTTCCCACCCCTCTGCCCCGCGGCCCCGCAGCCCCGGCTGCTGGGTGGGGGATCCCCCGATCGGCCCCAGGGGTGGGCAGGGGGCTCGGGGACCCGCCCGGGGCGGATCCGTGCCCCCGGCCCGAGCCCCAAACTCCGCTCCGGGGCCGCTGGGCTCTGCGGGTCCGCCTGGCAACCGGTGAGTCATCGGCGAGAAAAGCTCTGGTTGGCTGGAAATTGTTCAGCGCGTCCTCTGATTGGCTGGAATTGTGAAAGACGCTGCACCCCGCGGGTGGCCCCGGGAGCTGCGGAGTCCGCGCCGGAGCCTTTTCCTCTTTCTTTCTCCCCCTCTGAGAACTCTTTCCTATTTCTTTCTCTCTCTGAGATCTCTTCCCGATTTCTTTCTCTCCCTCTCTCTTCCCCATTTCTTGTTCAGTTCAATCCAAGTTCGAGCAGATCCACAGGTTGCTTTCCCACGCTCTCATTCGCACCTTCCCTGGGGCAGAGGCGTCTCTCCCTCGCGAAATCGTAACCCATGGGTAGGGTCCTTTCCGAGCCCAATCCTTCCAAGATTTTGTCGGGGACTCGCTTCCATTTCCTCCCTCCCTCTGCTTCCAGCGGGGAAGGTGCTGGGAAATGTCCAGCAAAGCCACCTTTGCTGTGTGCTCTGGGAGCCCACAGAGCTGCTGGACCTTGTCCCCTGGCCCTGCACAGCTCCTTGGGAGGCACGGCAGGAGCAGCACCCTGGCAGCCTCGGGAATGCCGCTCTGGGATCCATGGCACACACTGCCAGGGGCTGGAATTCCAGTTCCCAGCCAGGAAAAGATGTTCCTGCCCTGGAAGGCAAAGCTCTCAAGAAGGAGCCAAAAGCCAAGTGGAGCAAGATCTTACAGTGACATTTCACTGCCAGCCTTCATAACTTCACCCATGGTTGTTGTAGCTCGTGGATGGGGAATTAAATCAGGGCAGGGTCTTTGGTGGGAGCTGCCCTGGGTCAAGGGAGACACTGAGAGAGAAACAGAGCAGGCAAAGAGAGGCAGGAGAGAAAGGAGAACACAAACACAATCAGCTGAGAAGGTGGCACTCTGAAAACAGACCAGAACTGACTGAAAAGGAATATGAGAGAAAGAAATAATCTTGCCCCTTTTATTTACTATCAAAATACAATTTCTTCCCCTTCTCACAAACCTCCTCCCAGTGTCATTCAGCAGGGCTGTCAGAAAGTCCTTCACTCTGGGTGGATGTTCCAGGCTTCAGCTACAAGCAAACAGGGAATGGGGATTTTCCTGCTCCTGGGGAGTTTGACATCCTCAGCTGAGGAGAGGAGGAGGCACCAGAAGAAAAGGGCAGCCGGGCTTCATCCTCCCACAGGAAAGAGAGGGGGGAAATCTCTCATCCTGTCTGCAGCTACTCCCACAGGGATGTGAGGGCTGATCCCAGAGCCCCAAGGGTCACAGTCAGGGCTGCCCTCAGGGAATGCTCACCTCGTATTGAGGGGCAGCGTGGGAGCACCTGGATCTTGTGGCACCCAGCTGCCCCCCATGTTTGGAGGTGCCTGAGGAGGGCTGGGACAATGCCAGGGACATTCTGCAGTGACATCCCCCCTGTCCTGCTCTGGGTGAGCTCAGTCCCAAACCTGACCCTGATCCTGGTCTCAATCTCACTCCACATTTAGACACACTCACTGTTCTGTATTTAATCTCATCCCAGTCCCGAACTCATCTAGCCCCAGACCCAATCCCAACCCCAGCCCTAAAGCCAATCCCATGTCTAGCCTTAACTCCAATCCCAGCTCTAATCCAAATCTCAGCCCCAACTCCAAGCCCAGCCCCAAATCCAGCCCCTTCCTAAATCCTCAGCCCCAAAGCAAATCCCAGGTTCAGCCCTTCTGGGGGTTTGGGTGTGTCTCTGTCCCTGTGACCCCGATGATGTTTGGGTGGGGTCACAGCAGGGCTGAGAGGGACAGAGACCCCCCCGGCCTCCCCAGGGGTGAGAAGGTGGCAGAGCCCCCCCCAGCCCCAAGCAGCCTCAGCGGTGAGAGGGACACAGAGCCCCTGGTGCCCAGCCCTGCACAGGCATTGCCTGAGGCCAGAGGGATGGAGACCCCCCGAGCATCCCCCAGGGAAAGGGGACAGAGAGCCCCGAGCATCCCCTGGGCTGAGAGGGACAGAGACTGCCCCGAGCACCCCCTGGCACAGGGGAGAGAGGGAGGGAGACCCCCCAGGCATTCCCTGGGGTGAGAATGATGGAGACCCCTGGGGAATGGCCTGGGGTGACAAGGACAGGGACACCCCCAGGGGAATGGCCTGGGGTGACAGGGACAGGGACAACCCCCCCAAGCCCCTCCCAAGCATCCCCCAGGGCGAGAGGCACAGAGACCCCTTGAGCATCCCCTGGGCATTGGACAAAGGGGAAGCTCTGTGTGGCTTTCACAAAGGTGACAGGGATGAGGAGAATAATGATTCTCACATTTGGCAAAGTCCCCAAGCCTGGGAATTTGGGAGTTATTCGGGAATTTAGCTACTTGAGTTCGGCTTCTCATAGGACTTTTAGCAGCCTTGTGCTCCTCACTGTGCGGTGAGTGAACCTCGTCAGTGATGCTGGTAACATTTGCTCCCTTTCCTCCAATGATTTTTTCAGACTGTTCAAGGAAGGATAACAAAATATTTTCTTTACACTGGCCACCCACAACAGCCATTTTCCTCATCAGTTCTCTCAATAAGTTGCTCAGAGGAAGCTGCGTCCATGTTTCCAAGAGTTCCTCCAGAGAGAACCACAACCTCCTCAGAGGAGGGAACCATGCTGTTGTCAAAGGCACTTGGAGTCAGAGAACAGTGCCCTGAACTCACTGTGCCAAAATAATGTTGCAATGTTAAGAATATTATTAGAGAGATGCCTCTGTCCCAATTAAGGTGCTAATGAAACCAAATCCAAGGTGGATTTTATTAAACAATAAATGTGAGGTAGAGAGAGAGATGGAAAGAAAGAGAAAAGGGGGGAGAGCAAGGGAGTGACAGGGACAGAGACCTCCCCTGGGGCAGGGCAAGCGTGACATTGTCCCCTGTGTGTGCGGCCTTCCCAGGGTGGGGGTTTTACATCTGAGCCAGTTTGGGTAAGGGGGGTGGTGTTCACCCCCTGAGCAGGGATTACCCCACTGTTTCAGGCTGCAATGTAAGATGGAACCAAATGCATGTTTTCAATCCCCATCTTCATCAACTGCTATAAACAGGTGGGGCAGTGTCTTGATCTCTTCCATGACTCAGCCCTGATAACGCCCTCCAGGGGAGATATCTTCTGTGAATGGGCCATTGAGTGTCACTGCAGGACTGATAAAATTCCATCCTCCCATTGTGGGATGCTCCGCCCAGGGGGAGGATCCAAGCATTCCTACCTGGATATAAGCTGAGGCTTTCAACACCAGGAGCAGCTTGCCTACTGGATTCCCAGAGGACAAGAGCTCCAGAACCACCTCTGGACCTCCAGAGGAAGACCAGACCCTTCTACAGGATCACTGCTTTGACAGAATCACGATCATCACTCCAACAGGACTGCAGCCACCATTTAATGGGACTGCAGCCACCACCCTGAGCAACAGTGTGTCAGGTTATATCCTGACTCTGTCAGTTTAAGGCAGTGTTTCTGTATCATTGCCTTGATCTTCATTTTCTTAAAAAATTGTATATCCGACTTAGACTCTCCTCCAGGTTCGCCTTCAAACCAGAAAAAAAGACAATATGCACATCCTTTGTTTGGTTCCCGAAACAGGATTTCCCAATCCCAAACCTTGACTGGATGGAGGAGGAGGCTGCAAGAAACAGGAGGGAGCCCTGGGACACGCAGGCAGGTGAGGAGGAAGTCAGTGCCCCTTTCCCCCTCTCTCCTGCTCCATCTCCCAGCCCAGCACAGCCCCTGGCTGCAGGACAACCCTGCTGCCAACCCCGTCCTGCGGGGGATGCACTGGGGGGATCTCCTTCCCCTTCCCTGTGGCACGGAGGCAAATCCCATCCTCTCCTTGGCCTTCCTCCCCCAGGGAAGAAGCTGAGGATGGAGACCATGGAGGAAAAATCTCCATGACAGACCCTTGTGGAAATGGCAGTTTTGAGTGACTCCACAGTGCAGAATTCCAATGGGGAGGAAAATCCCCGGAGATCCCACAGGAGGATGGGCTCCAAACCTAGCCCAGGGTGCTCTGAGGAGGAAAGACCCACCCTGAGCCAGGAAGGTGGACAGAGCTTCAGCCAGAGCTCAGAGCTGGTGGCCCAGGAGCAGCTTCATGATGGGGAGAAGCCCCACAAGTGCTTGGAGTGTTGGAAGAGCTTCAGCAAGAGTAACCACCAGATCCGCCACCAGATGATCCACACTGGAGAATGGCCCTATGAGTGTGGGGAGTGTGGGAAGGGCTTCAGCTGCAGCTCCGCCCTCATCATCCACCAGCACATCCACACTGGGGAGAGGCCCTACGAGTGTCCCCAGTGTCAGAAGAGGTTTCAGAGCAGCTCCAGTCTCCACCTGCATGAGCGAATTCACTCAGAGCAGAGGCCCTTCCACTGCCCTGACTGTGGGATGGGCTTCAAGCAGAACTCCACCCTCATCACCCACCAGCGCATCCACACTGGGGAGAGGCCCTACGAGTGTCCCCAGTGTGGGAAGAGCTTCACCCAGAGCTCTCATTTGACAAAACACCAACGGAGCCACCAATAAATGAAGCCCTGCAAGCGCGTCGATTGCAGGAACAGCTTCATGCACCACTCCAGCTTCATCCCCCATGGGAGAAGCCACATTGGGAAGAGCCCTGGTGATCCATGTTCCCCGTGATCCATGCTGGGAAGACACCTGTACCTTTTGTTGCCCCTGCCAATGACATGATGTGGGATGGAAGAACATGAGGGTCTGGCCATGGCCCTGTCATTACATTCACTCCCACCTCAGAACATTGCCAGGGGCAGGAAAGGGACTCTCTCTCTGTCTCTCTCCCTGAGGAGAAGGCTGTCCTTTCCAGAAAGGATGAAATACGTGGCCAGGCAGAGACAGTGGTTGATGATGTATTTTTCCCTGTAAATAGTTTTACTTATCCTTTCTGTTGACAATATTGTTTTTATTCCTGTTTGTTCCTTATCTGGTTGCTGTTCCCAATAAATTGTTCTTATCCCAGCCCAGGATCTTTGCCTTTTGTGCTTTCCATGGGAGGCGGGAGGGCAGCGAGGGCAGCGCGGTTTTAGCAGGAGCAGGAAATTGGGGAATCCCATTGCTGAAGCCCGGCCCGTGGAACCGAGCATCCCAGCTGGTGCCAGCCCTGGTGGCCATGGCAGCAGCCTTGGGAGCGGGTCCCTGGCTGGGGCTGTGGGAACCTCTTCCCTCTGGTGCCCAGGGACAGGAGCGGAGGGAGTGGCTGCAGCTGAGTCGGGGCAGGCTCAGGTTGGATGTCAGGAAAAGGTTTTTGCCCAGAGGCTGCTGGGGCCCTGGCCAGGCTCCCCAGGGAAGGGTCCCAGCTCCAGGGCTCTCTGAGCTGCAGCAGTGTTTGGCCAGCGCTGCCAGGCCCAGGCTGGCATTGTTGGGGTGTCCTGTGCAGGGCCAGCAGTTGGACTGGAGGATCCTGATGGGTCCTTCCCAGCTCAGCCCATTCTGTGCTTCTGGTATCCCATCAGCCTGGGGATGGGGCTGCCAATGGTTGCCATGGCAATGGGCTCTGGCTGCAGGCCTGAGCTGGTGTCCATGGCAACCACCCCTGGCATGGGGTCTCCATGGAGCTGCCAAGGGACTGAGCATAGCAACAGGGGGCTGGTGATGGTTGCCATGGAAACTGACCATAACAACAGGAGGCTGGTGATGGTTGCCATGGAAACTGACCATAACAACAGCAGGCTGGTGATGGTTGCCTGCTAAGGATCACATTTGTCACAGGCCCTCAGAGGCGTTCCATGTGCGTCTCTAGATGGTGTCTCCAGGCTGTTCAAGAGCTGGAATGTCACAGGCAGGGACAGGGGCTCCATGGACACCTCCCACGGCTTTCTGGGATGGTAAAGAGCCCTGTGGTCAGAGGCAATCACAGCCATTCCATGGTGACATCCCAGGGCACCTTGGGCTGCAAAGGCACCCATCTGTCACAGGCACTCATGGGGGCTCCATGGAGACATCCCAGGAGTCCCCAGGCTGCCAAAGAGCCGGGATGTCCCAGACACTCACAGGGGTTCCTGCCATGGGCACAGTGGGAGCTTCAAGCAGTGTTTATTAGAGAAGCTCCTGTTGGGTCTTGAGGTGCAGAAAGGATCCCGAACAGCCCCCACAGATCCCCAAATGTCACCTCTGAGTTAGAGATGACACAAACTTAGATCAGAAGGCTAAGGGCTAAAAGCCACCTGTTTTTTCAATCCTCTTCTTTTATATCTTGATTTGCTACAGGTGGACCCCACTGGTCATTTAATCAACACATTTCACATGATTGGTCTATTAAGACAACACCCTTCAGTAAACAACTTTATGGAAAAAAGTCAACTTATTACAAATATTTTTTGGGCACCAGTATTGATGTTTGTTTTACATTTGGCCTTTCTGGGGGCTCCCTGGATGGGGGAAATGCTCCAGTAGCAGTTCTGTGCCAGGTAAAAGGACACACACGGGACTTTTTCAGTCTTCAGCTTCTTGTTTATTATTATCTTATCTAAAGTTTTGCATTGCTTTCCACACCAGGCTCAGCATGCTGGGAAAATACCTCAAAATGGCTCTAAAATGTACAGTTTCAAGGTCTTTTAAAGTTTTCTCATCCAATTAATTCTTAAAACCTATAGTATTTTGACTTATCAACCAATAACTCGTCCCTTGACTGTCCACAAAACCTCTGCCCTTTGCTTTCCTTGACCAATCAACCAGTGCCACCAACACTGTAGAAAATGGAGTAGATGAAGAAGAAGAAGACAGGGACTACACTCCAATTCCTGCATCTTGCTTCCGATCTACACCATACTAGAAATCCCAAAACCTAAATTTCTCACCAAAGGGACATAGCATACTACTCTCTATTACCTATTTCACACTTTGGTAAATTCTAATCGCTCTCAAAGTCCTGGAGGACTTCTCCATAGGCAAATGTTAAAGGCAGAGTTTCTCTGCAGGTCAGGACCCCTCAGCGCAGACAGAAAAACATTCCCTGTGCCCTGGATTCCCACACATTTCACCTAAAATCCTTTAACCCTTAACATGGGATGATACCCAAAAATGTTCCAGGTAAATAGGATTAGAAGGAGAAGAAATAGGGAAAAACAAAAAGACAGAAATCCATACAAAGACACGCACATGGGTACCAACTGCTGGGGTTCCAGCATCACCAACAGAGAAACCCCAGGAGAAGGCAGGATCCAGACCCTCGGCTGGCCTCGTGCTCCGGCTGTTAACCCCTGGGCCTTCATGGCCCCGCCCCTGGGGTGGGACTGCCAGTTGCTTGTCCAATCAGAGCCAGGGTAGCACCAGCTGCTGGTGTGTGATTGATTGATTGACAGCTGGGCCAATCAGAGCTGGGTTAACATCACCCCCTGCTGTGTGATTGGCAGCTCTGCCAGGCCAGGGCTGGGGGCAGGGCTCTGTCCCACCACAAACCAAGGCCTGACCTGGCCATGGCCCCACACGGGCATTCCGAGCATCCCGAGCATCCCAAGGTGTCTTGGGACATGGATCTCATCCAGCCTCTGACAGCCACCACGGTGACACTACGGAACCTCATGGAGCCATGGCTCAGTTGTGACAATGGAGATCCAAGGAAACGATGGTGAGACTGTGCAATCCAGGAATCCTGGAATCAAGGAGACCATTGTGCAAATCATGGGCTCTATGGAAGCAAGGATCCATGATCAAACTGTGGTTTGATTGTGATTGATGTAAAACAGAAACAAGGAGCCATTGTTTCACAGCGGGGCTGCGTGGGGCCAATGGACCCTTGTGACTCTGTTGGGGCTCATGAAACCAAGAAGCCATTGTGACATTGCCAGACCTCATGGAATCAAGGAGACCATTGTGACAGTGTTAGGACCCATGAAATCCATGGAACATGGAACAGGTCTGCCTGGTTTGGCCTCCTGGGGACTGTCTGACAGGTCCCACTGAATTTGGCATGTAAAGGGCCACTTCCCATCTGACCGTGAAGCACTGGGGCTCTGTGCTTTCATTCCTATGGGAAAGAACTGCCTTTCTTGTCTAGGCGCCCATGGCCAAAATTGGGATTCTGCATCTAAAATTCTCTATATCCAAGGGTTACTCCCAGACAAAATCTGCCCATACAGTCAAGTCTGGCTAGACTTGGTCTCTGGTGACTGCCTCTCATCTGCCCCTGCACCCCTGGGGCTCACTTGTTTCCTTCCTATGGAGACCATTGTGACACTGTGGAGCATTGTGGAACCAATGGGCCATGGTGACACTGCAGGCCCTTGTGGAACCTATTACACTGTAGGAACTTGTGGAACCAAGGGGAACATTGTGATCCTGCAGGTTACCATGGATCCAAGGGGCAACTGTGACATTGTGGGGCCTCGTGGAACTAAGGACATCTTTGTGGCTCTGTTGGGCCACATGGTGCCAAGGGGCCAGTGCAAAGCAGCAGGGCTTTGTGGAGCCAAGAGGCCATTGCTGCATTTCAGGGCCTCGTGGAGCCAAAGGGCCCTTGTGATCCTGCAGGGCACTGTGGATCCATGGAGAGCATTGTGGCATTGCAAGGCCCCATGGAATCATGGAGACCCTTGTGACACTGTGGGGCCTCATAGAAGGAAGGGGCCATTGTGACACTGTGGGAACTTGTGGAACCAAGGGAATCATTATTGCACTACTGGGCCCCAATGGAACCAAGGGGCCATTGGACACAGCCAGGCTTCATGGAACCAATAGACTATTATGACACTGTGGGGCCTTGTGGAACCATGGAGACCATTAAGATCCTTAAGGACTTGTGTAATCAGGGGGCTATTATGACACCTGAGGGCATCATGGGAGCAAGGAGCCATTGTGACACTGCAGGGCCCTGTGGAAGCAAGGGAACATGAAACAGGTGTGGCTGCCTTGGCCTCCCAGGGGTCACCTGACAGGTCTGGCTGACCTTGGAATGTGGAAGGCCACTCCCATCTGCCCCTGAAACACTGGGGCTCTGGGCTTTCCTTCGTATGGAAAAGAACTGTCCATCTTTTCCAGTCATCCATGGCCAAAATTTGGATTCCACCTCCAAATTTCTGTGTATCCAAGGATTGCTGCCAGACAAAAGCTGCCAGGACAAACAGGTCTGGCTGGTCTTTTACTTTTACTGAGTGCCAGAACTCACCTGTTTTCCAAACACTGGAAAGGGCTCTCTGCCTTTCTTGTATGGAAAAAAATCATCCTTCTCCAGGCACAAATTATTTAAATTAGGATTCTGCATTCATAATGTCAAAAATGCAAGGGCCGCTCCAAGCAAACCTGCCAGGACCGACAGGTCAGGCTTGCCTCGGCCTCTGGTGGTTGCTGTTCATCAGCTCCTGAAACACAAGGGCTCTGTGGTTTCCTTCCTATGGAGACCAATGTGACACTTGGGAGCCTTGTGAAATGCAGGGGCCATTGTGACACTGAAGAGCACCATGGATCCAAGGGACCATTGTGACACTGTGGGGCCTCGTGGAACCAAGGACATCATTGCGGATCTGTTGGGCTGCATGGTCCCAAGGGGCCAGTGCAAATCAGCAATGTGGGAGTTAGCCCAGCTGTAACTCAGATTCAGCCAGATTTTACCCCAGAAGAACTGGGTGTGAGTTTCAAGCCCTGTAAATCATTTGTTTATCTTAGGGTGAGCTTGAGAGTTCCCCCATAAGCCTTTAGTGTTGTTTCCCTGCGTTGTCCAAGCTCTCCTCTCCTATTGGTTACTTGTTTCCCCTATAGGGTTATTGTTCTAGAGTGTTCTACCCTCAAGTGTATATATTGTTGCTTTGCCTTTATCTCAGGTCTTTGAATCCCACCCCCCGTACTGTGCTCGACTTCTCCCTGTTTATTGTTTTTCATGCTGTTACTAAAGTTCTTTTTGGGCAACTCCATTGATCCTGCTTGTAGGAGCGCCGGGGGGTAGGATGGTTGGGATGTACGGAGATGAGAGATCTCTGAAGCCAGTTCTTGGAACTTGTGGTTTATTGCAAAGGGTGTGGGTGCAGGGGCCTTATTTGGAGCTGCCAGCCACAGCTCGGAGCAGGCCCGAGAGAGGAGCTCGAAAGAGGCGCCCAAAATGGATGCCCAAAAGAGGAGGGGAGTTCCCATTACAATACAATAAATCTTCTTCTGTGCTGCATATTCTAATTTTCACTAACCAGTCTAGTACAAGATACAAATCTTATAGCATTTACATACAGCCTATAAGAATCATTACATTACCATACTGTGTTACATTTTAAACCCTAAAAACTACTCTTTGCACCCCTTCTGCCAAGCTAGTAGGGTCTGCTCTGACCCTTGGAGCTGTCTGCAAGCAGAGGGTGTTGTTTCACCAAAAAGGGTTTGTCTTCAGCCGGCCATACCATTGTTTTCCAGTTGTTCAGTAACTAAGGCTTGGTATCTCAAAGCTTGCTTTCATTTCAATCTCACTTATAGTTTCCATATTCTCAAAATCTTTTGCCAGGCAATCATATTTATAAGGCTTTCCAGTTTCATCTTCCTGAGCATCTGCTTCTTTTCATTTTCACCACCCTTGCCCTGAAGTTGGGGAACCAGAAAGGTTTGTCACAGCCACCCTCATTGCAACCTTTGGTGCCCGAACAGGGGCCCTGACATTCAGTCACGTCAGCTGGGGTTAGCTGATGGATAGGCCAGTGCTACCCGGGATTGTGGATTGTTCTGGGCCGGCAGATTCATCATTGCTTGGAGGGACCTCGGCCAGGATCCACAGGGACAGCGACAGTTTCACCTGCGTAGGATTGCAGGTGGGATGGGGAAACGCAGGACAATTATTGCCCATTTTGCCGCTGTGTTTTTACAATACGCATCCACATCCCATAACTGATTTGGGGTGTTCCAGTGGCTGTTCCACCTAAGCTGGAGAAAGAGAAAAATGGGCAGCCAGATGTCCAAAGTAGAGAGGTGCATATATGGATGCTTTAGGTTAATTCTCAATGATCATGACCAAATATCTTCAAAGAAGAAATTGAAATCAATCATGAGGTGGATCATTAAAAATTTTCCAGATGCCCCTGAGCCTGACCGTCCGCCCTCCATCTTGGCTCCTCCACTTCCTGCTACCACAGCCTTCTCTTCCGCCCTGAATGAACCTCCAGACTCCACCCCCACTGTCAATCATTCCACCTCCACCCTGGGCCATGCCTCCAGAAGGCCACCCTGGAAGTCCGCCATCCTAGATCAAGGCCCTTCCTCCCCAACACCTCACAAAGTGGCAGCGCCATTTGCCTCACCCTCTGGCCACAATATAACCCCATGATCAAAGATACTAAGCCCAAATTGTCACCCAACTATTTCTAATCCAAATGTTTCTGTTCCAAGTTATTCTTCCTCCACAGAGCACAGTTTAGACTCAGAGCCACCTCACTGCTCAGTCCCAGAAAATCCCTGGGAAAGGAATAAGACTGGCAAATAGTCTCAAAATTCCTCATTGCCCCTGTATCATATGAAAGAAGGGGGCAGAATCCCAGGTATCAGCCATTGGTTTATGGGGAAATCAAGGATCTGTGAAGGGCAGCTAAAGACCATAGGAAGGACTTACCTTGTTTTAATGGCCTCATGAGGGCCATGTTTACAGCACATATCTTAACCCCCTATGATTTAAAGTATATTATGACCATGTTGTTGTCACCTACAGTACAAACCCTGTGGGAAGGGGGATGGAAGTGTTTACTAAATCAATTAATAGCAGACTATGCTAATAATGAGGCAAGGGTGGAATTGACAATCAACAATCTAGCTGGAGAAGGACAACACAGCCTACCAGATGATCAAGCAGCAGGTATCCCCAGAGAAGTATGGGATGATATCAAAGAGATGGCTTTGAAAGCTTTAATCCAGGTATCGGATGGTAGCACCCCCAATTTGGACTACCTTGGGTGGCTGCAGCTAAAGCTTTAGGACAATCAGACCATCCTGGGTGCCTGTTAAGTAAGCAAACCAATGCTACCTCCCTCACATTGAGTGGCTGCTCTCAGACACAGAGACCATCAGACATGCCACCTTGCAGAACAGCAATAGAGTTTTTACTCTGGGCACATGGGCATGGCTGTGTAGACTCTGAGGGCATGTGCTGCATGAACCTCTCCAGCCACAGCGAGTCAATTCACAAGAGCATTCAGGTACTGAAGGAAGGGTTCAAGAAGCTTCAAGTGGAAAACAAAGACTGGTTCAATAAACTCTTCCAATCCAAGGTACTAAAGGGCTGGATGATGTCTAGCTAAAACAGGACTATTAATTCTCTTACTGGTTGTTGTTGTATTGTTAATTTTCCCGTGTTTATTTGGGTGCCTTTAGGAAGTCTTAGACAATTCTTTCAGTTGTATCTTTGTTGTAAAAGAGAAAGGGGGAAGATACCCAACATAGGCTCCTCATGGACACCTTGGAGGAGAGAATTGGAGGCCAGGCTGGCACAAAAAAATCTCAGAGACAGTGTGAGAAGGAGAATCCTTAAAAAGTACCTAAAAGTATTCTTAAATCCATAAAGTACCTTAAAAACCTTGAGTATCTCAAGGCATTAATGAGCCCCACTGAGTGTCAGTACAAAGCTCTCCAGAGACTCGTTAAAGCAGATAATTGGGGAAATGATTGCACAAACCTCTCACAGAGTCTGTATCAAAAGGGAAACACCAAGTACCTTCAAATAACTGAAGTACCCTGAAGCATTAATGAGCCCCACTGAGTGTTGTTACTGACAAAGCCTCTCCAGGGACTAATTACAGCAGATAATTGGAGGCCATGATTGGAGAAACCTCTCAGAGACTCCAAGGCAAAAGCCAAAGCCAAAGTCCTTTAAAAAAGCTGCAGTCCCTGCAGGGAGGAGCCCCCAGGGCCATTGCTGAGCAAGGCTCCCCAGGGACTCCTTGCAGCAGATCCTTGAGGCCACTGGGATGTGGGCTAGGGGGGGATGCTGAGGGCAGGACAAGGGGCTGACAGTGCCCAGCCTGGCTGGGGCTGTGCCAGGAGGCCCCAGGGCCTCTGGACAAGGTGTCTCCTCCCAGCCCTTGGTGGCACAGACCCTGCTGTGCCCCAGGGCACCAAGACTTGGTTTCTCTTTGTCCCCACCTGTCATCACTGCCTGCAGTTCTCTGCTCTGCCTGGGGCCTGGGGACACTTGCTCAGCCGTGTCCCTCAGTGGGACCCATTAAAAGTCCAAGAAAGTTTGGAGTTGGATTCTGCCTTGGAGTTCTGGAGAGGTTTCTTCAGCTCCCTCTCAGGGACTGACATTCAGGGCCTGAGCACAAAGCCCCAGAGGCTGATTAAAGTCCTTGTGCTGTGTCTGTGCTGCTGAGCTGGGCTGGGCTCCTGGCACAGAGGCAGCTCCTGGTCACCAAGAAGAGCTTCAAAAGCACATTTCTCTGGATGAGCAGCTCTTCTGCCAGCCCAGCAGGGCTGGGGCACTGCCTGCAGCCAGCGCGGGCACAGCACAGAGGCACAGAGAGCTTCAATCAGTCAGGGCTGGGAAGGGGCTGAGAAGTGCCTGGGGCACAATCACTGCCAGCCCTTGGCACAGGAACCTCTGGCTGCAGGACAATGCAGCTGCAGCTCCTGGAGCCATCTCCTCAAGCTGGAACATCCCAATGCCTGCAGAGCCTGTGAGTACATTCTCTGATTGTCTCTTGTGCAGAGCAGCCAGGGGTGCCCAGGGCTGTCCTGCAGAGCAGGGTCCTGCAGCCCAGGGCGCTGTGCTGGGGCAGGGACTCTGCTGCCTGCCAGGGACAGCTCTCAGCCAGCCCTGGCAGCTGCTGCCAGCACTGGGGGACAAGATCTGGGTGGCAGGAGACAGCTGGTGAGGCTTGGGAGTGTTCTCCTTGTGTGGGGAGGATGCTGCATTGTTCAGGACTGCTCCCAGCATGGCATTTAACTGCAGAACATTTCCAAGTAGATTATACAGGGAGCACAGTGAGGCAGGGGTTGCATAAAAGGGAAAATCCTGCGTTTTTAATCTACTACTCTGGGTTGCTGGGATGGGAAATTGCACACAGATATTCATCCCTCAGTTCAGCCTGAGAAAAAAAAAAAAAAGTTTCCCTTTGATCTGATAAACCTGGCAGTGACAGAAATCAGAATAGGGCCTCTTAGAGGCAGCATCAGTGTCACTTCTCCAGCCTCCTCAGGGTTGTTCTAACTTTGCCATCAGAGCCTGCAGACCCAGAGCTGCCCCTGGGCAGTGCCAGAGCTGGGAGGGCTCTGCAGGGCAGAGCTGAGCCCCCAGGGCTGGGCTGGGCTCTGGCAGCACTGGCAGGGCCCAGCCCTGGGCACAGGGAAGCAGCTGCTGGCAGGGACAGCTCCAGGCAGCAGAGCCCTGGGCAGGCAGTGGGGGGAAAGTGCCCCCAGGCTGTGCTGGGATATTTCAAGTCCTCTCCAAACCCAACTATTCCATGATTACTTTTCTTACAGATCCCCATGCCAAGGCACACCAAAAATGTCCAACAGCAGCTCCATCAGGCACTTCCTCCTGCTGGCATTGGCAGACACGCGGCAGCTGCAGCTCCTGCACTTCTGCCTCTTGCTGGGCATCTCCCTGGCTGCCCTCCTGGGCAACGGCCTCATCATCAGCGCCGTAGCCTGCGGCCACCACCTGCACACGCCCATGTTCTTCTTCCTGCTCAACCTGGCCCTCAGCGACCTGGGCTTCATCTGCACCACTGTCCCCAAAGCCATGCACAATTCCCTCTGGGACACCAGGAACATCTCCTACACTGGATGTGCTGCTCAGCTCTTTTTCTTTTTCTTCTTCCTCTCAGCAGAGTATTTTCTCCTGACCATCATGTGCTACGACCGCTACGTGTCCATCTGCAAACCCCTGCACTACGGGACCCTCCTGGGCAGCAGAGCTTGTGCCCACATGGCAGCAGCTGCCTGGGCCAGTGCCTTTCTCAATGCTCTCATGCACACGGCCAATACATTTTCCCTGCCCCTGTGCCATGGCAATGCCCTGGGCCAGTTCTTCTGTGAAATCCCACAGATCCTCAAGCTCTCTTGCTCACACTCAAGCCTCAGGGAAACTGGGCTTCTTGCTGTTGGTGCCTGTTTCAGTTTTGGCTGTTTTGTGTTCATTGTTTTCTCCTATGTGCAGATCTTCAGGGCTGTGCTGAGGATCCCCTCTGAGCAGGGACGGCACAAAGCCTTTTCCACCTGCCTCCCTCACCTGGCTGTGGTCACCCTGTTCTTCAGCACTGCCATATTTGCCTACCTGAAGCCCCCCTCCATGTCCTCCCCATCGCTGGATCTGGCCCTGTCAGTTCTGTACTCGGTGGTGCCTCCAGCCCTGAACCCCCTCATCTACAGCCTGAGGAACCAGGAGCTCAAGACTGCAGTGTGGAGACTGATGACTGGATGCTTTCGGAAACATTAAACTGCTGGCCTATTTCTGCAAATCACTTGTAATAAAAATCATCTTTGAAAGTTGCTTTGGGTTTGGTTGTGGGTTTTTTTTTCCTTTATTTTACATTTTTTAATCTTGACTACAAATAAATGTCATTGTTTGTGCCAATTCTCATTTTGTTTCTCTCCACCTTCCCTGTGGACACAGACTGTGTCCGTGAGGGGCTGCACTCTCGGTGGCTTTAAAGGAACTAAAGGATCTCCCAGCAGAGTTTATGCAGAGATGCCCTTTTGTTGCCTTCTCTGGAGCTGCAGCAGCAATGTCTGTGTGCAGAGCTGGGACAGATCACTGCTGGCCCAGCAGCTGTGCCCAGCAGCAGCAGCAGCAGCACTTGGTGTTGCCAGTGCTGCTGCTGTGGGCCTGCCCTGCTGCCCTGGTGGCCCTGGTGTTGCTGCAGGGCCTGAGTGCTCTCGGGGCCGGGCACAGCCCTGGGGGTGGCAGTGCCGGGGCTGCAGCAGGGACAGGCCATGGGCACTGCTGGGGCAGCGCTGACGCCTCAGGCCAGGCCCTGGGGGCTCCAGGCTCCTTGCCCAGGCTCTCTCAAGAACACGGCCAGGCCAATGCTCAGCACAGAAACCCCCATCAGCAGCCCCAGGCTGGCCGTGGGCAGGCTGGGGGCAAACAGCATGGCTGGGGCTCTGCAAGGGCCCTGGGGCAGACGGGAAGGAGCAGCAGAGCAGGGGCTGATCCATGCCCAGTGCGCTGCACAGCCCAGGGCAACGTCCCAGAGCGTCCTCATGCAGCTGCCAACAACATCCCCCTTCTGCAGCCCTGGCCTCTCCCCCAGCTCACACAGGTGCCCCATCCTTGCAGGCACAGACACGGCAGCACTGCCTCAGCAGCCCCTGTTTGCATTGCACACAGCAGGGCCAGCACCCCCATGCTGTTGCTGTGGGGACATGAACCTGAGGGAGCACAAATGCCATCAGCCCCTGGGGCCAGCAAGGCCTGGGGGACACCAGGGAAACCACTCAGCTTTGTCCTGGCCTCTGCACTCAGCCAGAAAGTTTGTTCCCATCAGCTGGGAGTTTCCTGTGCCGCTGCAGACGCTGTTGCTCAGAGCCAGGGCTGCCTGGCAGCCACCCCCAAACTGCCCTGAGCATTTCCTTGCCTTCACCTTTGATTTATTTACTCTTCTGGTAGAAATTTCTTCCTATTGCCCAGCCCTGTTCCCTGCCCTGCAAACAGCCCATCCCTGTTTGCCCTTTCCTCTCTGACCCCACTCCCCATTGCAGTTCCTGACCTGGCACCATGGGAACATCCCTTGGGCAGCAGGATCATCCTACAAGTGCTGCAGGAATTGTCTGCAGGCTCCTGCAGTGCCTGGTGCTGCTCCCTTGCCAGAGGCACCCCAGGCCAGGGGGGCACATCTGGGCTGCTGTGTCTGCCTCTGGAGCTCCCTGTTCTGGGCAATGAGGAGGAACTGCAGAGGCTCTGCAGGACTGACAGGATGGGCTTTGGGGCTGCCAGGAGAAGCTGAGGGACCTGGGCTGCTGGAGCTTCTGCAGAGGAGGCCCAGGGCTCATCCTGCAACTGCTCCAAGGGTGGTTTCAGAGAATCCCAAAATCAGCAAGGTTGGAAAAGACCTTGGAGATCATCAAGTCCAGCCTGTGCCCTGACACTGCTTTGTCTGCCCTGAGCCTCCTCTTCTCCAGGATAAACAACCCCAGCTCCTTCAGCCACTCCTCACAGGACTTGTGTTCCAGACCCCTCCCCAGCCCCATGCTCCAGCCCCTCCATGTCCTTCCTAAATTGGGGAGCCCAGAACTGGACACAGCACTCAAGGTGCTGCCCAACCAGTGCTGAACACAGGGGAAGAATCCCTGTCCTGCTCCTGCTGGTCACACCATTCCTGATCCAGGCCAGGAGCCATTGGCCTTCTTGCCCACCTGGGCACACTGCTGCCTCATGTCCAGCCTGCTGTCCATCAGTCCCTTCAGGTCCCTTTCTGCCTGGCAGCTCTGCAGCCACTCTGTCCCCAGCCTGTAGTGTTGCAGAGGTTGTTGTGGCCAAAGTGCAGGACCCGGTACTGGGACTTGTTAAACCTCTCCTTGCTGGATTTGGCCCTGGATCCAGCCTGTCCAGGGCCCTGTGCAGAGCCCTCCTACCCTCCAGCAGATCAACACTCCCGGACACCTTGGTGTCACCAGGGTTCCATGAGAACCCAGAGTGTCCCAATGGTCTCCATGATTCCATGAGGCCTCCCAGTGTCACAATGTCCCTTTGGTTCCATGGTAACCTTTGGTGTCACAAAGTCCCTGGGATCCTTGGGCCCTGCAGTGTCACAATGGTGGTTTGGTCCCCTCAGGCCCTGCAGTGTCACAATGGATCCTTGGTTCCATGAGGTCTGGAAGTGCAGTAATGCTCTCCTTGGTTCCACAGTGTCACAATGGCCTCTTGGTCCCAAGGGCCACCATGGTGTCAAACATGTTTCCTTCGTTCCATGAGTCCCTCAGGAGCAGCCCTGGCCCCTTGGTTCCACGGGGCCCTGCAGTGTCACGATGGCCCCATCATGACACCAGGCCCTGCTCTGTCACAATGCTCTGCATGGTTCCACAAGGCCCTGCAGGTTCACAGTGGCCTCTGTGGTTCCAGCAGGACCCAGACTGTCACCATGGACTCCTTGCTTCCATTCAGCCTCAGAGTGTCACCATGGCCCCTTGGTTCTGTGCTGCCATGTCGTACACAGTGTCACCATGGTCCTCTTGATGCCACCAGGCCCCACAGTGCCACAATGGCCCCTTGCTTCCCCAGGGCCCTGCAGTGTCACAATCATCAGAGAATCAACCAGGCTGGAAAAGACCTTGGAGAGCATCAAGTCCAAGCTGGGACCCAACACCACCTTGTCACCCAGACCATGGCACTGAGTGCCACATCCAGTCTTTCCTGAAACACTTCCAGAGACAGTGACTCACCCACCTCCCTAGGCAGCCCATTCCAATGCCCAATCACCCTTTGTGTGAAGAATATTTCCAATGTCCCACCTAAACATCCCCTGGCGCAGCTGAAGGCTGTGTCCTCTTGTCCTGTCCCTGTTCCCTGGGAAAAGAGCCTGAGCCCCACCTGGCTGCTCCCTCCTGTCAGGGAGTTGTAGAGAGTGATGAGGTCTCCCCTGAGCCTCCTCTTCTCCAGGATAAACAGCTCCCTCAGACACTCCTCACAGGACTTGTGCTCCAGACCCCTCCCCAGCCTTGTTGCTCTTCTCTGGGGGGGCGGGTCTGGAACATGCTCCAGCCCCTCTGTGTCCTTCCTAAATTGGGGGGCCCAGAACTGGACACAGCACTCAAGGTGCTGCCCAAGCAGTGCTGAGCACAGGGGAAGAATCACTGCCCTGGTTCTGCTGGCCACACCATTCCTGATCCAAAGGACTGCCAGGGGTTGGATGAGGGAAATGGTGGGGAGGGGGTGGGGACAAAGTGTGATTGATTGTCAGCCATAAAGGGTCTTGATTTTCATATCTCTCCACACTGCATTAGAAGTTGCTAGGGGTCAATATCAATTGGATGTTGATATATTGGATTGATGATATGAATCTATAAAAAGGAAAAGAAAACTGGACAAAACAGTCCTCTTTGAAATGTTTTCATCACATTATATTTACTTTCAACAAATTATTGAAATCTCTCTATTTAACCGCAGAAGAATTGAAAACTTAAGTTATTCCCAAGGGCTATTTTTCTCAGGTATTTTGAGCAAATGTTTATGAGCTTTTCTAACTGAATTCCTGAACTGAAGAGGTCAAGAAAGAAGAGGCCTCTGGAGTAATAAAATTCATCAGCAAACTCCAAGTGGCTGAGGATCCATGCCCATCGGAGCAGCAATGAACAGAAATGGGCACAGCTTTGTGGCTGCCCCAGCTTTGGCATGGGCCCTGGGCCTGGAGCAGGAGCAGATCTTGAGGGCCCTAAGGCCGGGGCTCTTGTGCTGCCCTGGGCAGATGGGATGGCAGCAGGGGCTGCAGAGCTCTCAGCACCTCAGCCCAAGGGGAGCAGGATAGCCAGGGAGCCTCCTTTGGCCTTGGCCAAGTGCCTTCCCCCATGGCTGGGGCTGAGTCCTGTGGCAGCTGCAGCTGCAGCTGCTGCTGTGCCCTTGGCAGGGGCTGAGGCCGTGGGGCCAGTGCCCAGAGCAGCCTGGCCTGAGCAGAGCTGTGGGGCCAGAGCCGGCTGGGCTGGGCTGGGCTCAGAGAGGCCCTTGGTGCTGCCCAGAGCTCAGGGCAGCTGGCAGAGCTTGCAGGGAGCTGGGCTGGGCTCCGAGAGCCTGGCCCAGAAACCATCAGTGTCCATCTCAGCCTGGCTGAGCGTGCAGGGGCAGGACTCAGGCCAGGCCTTGTGGGGCAGGGCCAGCGCCTGTGCAAGGCATTGCAAACAGGCAAGTGGCCCAGAGAGGAGGCTGCTCTGTGCCCTTGGTGGCAGGGACAGAGCAGGGAGGGGGCCCGGGACATTTGTCAGCGCCAGCCTCTGTGCCCATGTGTTGGCAGCCCTGGCTGCTGAGCCCAGCTTTGGCCTGGGCTGAGTTTGGCTGTGGCCCAGCTCCATCCTCCTGCGGGGCTCAGGGCCTGTTCCCGGCCATGGCCAGCCCTGGCTGCCTCTCTGCTGGCCCAGAGGCCGGCAGAGCCCGGGGCAGGGCTGTCTGTGCAGCCCCACAGGTGCCACGGGCTCTGCAGGAGCTGGCAGAGGCTGCCCAGCAGGGAGGCCATGGGGCACAGAGCCCCAAGGCTGCTGTGGGCACCACGGCACAGGGGCCATTCCCAGCCGCAATGCTCCTGGCCTGGGCTGGGCCTGCACAGGGGCTGGGCCACCATGGCTGGGCCAGCACAGGGCCACAAAGGGGCCACGCAGCCGCTGCTGGGGCTGACAGCAAGGCCAGGCACACACAAGCAATTGCTGAGCATGTCCTGGGCTGGCCAGGCCTGACTGTGCCAAAGGCAGAGCTCAGCTGCCCTTGGGGGCTGCAGCAACACTCCAGAGCCCAAAGAGCCTCCATGGCTGGGCTGGAGACCAAGGCTGCAGCAGGGAAATGCAGGGCTGCTGTGGGATGGGAGGGCATCGAATTCCAGCACACACCTCAGCTCTCTGATGATCCCGGCACCATGCTGGGCCCTGTTTCAGACTGGAGCAGAGAAGATGTTGATGGGGCAGGAGCCCTGAGGGGCTGTCAGGGACCTGCAGCTTGCAAGGTGCTCTGCTCTCCCTCAGGTGCTCTGGGAGAGATCCAATCCCAGCTGGGCACCTCAGGGCACAAGTGGCACTGTCTGTTCATGGGCACAGAGTTATTGTCTGCCTTGAAAGGGGCACAGGTTTTAATGTGTGTTAGTTTCCTAATATACAAGAAAATCGTTATTATCTAGGTAATCTGAGTTCTTTTGAGAAATGGCAAAGCTTTCCCATCAGGAACAGGAATTTTATGGATCTACTGGATTGTTCTACTAATGGCAGGAGAAGAAATGCTGATGATTCCATCTACTTGTGTCACCAATATTCACTCTATTATTTAATCTCCTTTTTTCATCAGGTGTTTTTAGCTCTCCTGTTGAAATGGCCATGTCTAAGTGGCCTTCTCTTCACTAGACTGGCTGGATCTGTGTCCTTTCCATTGCTCCCAGATTTCATCCTCCAGACGCTCTCTTTCATTCAAGTGCCTCTCAACTGACTGGTTTCATGCTTTAAGCTCCAGAAAGTTGTCCAGTCTTTCTGATGTTAAAATAAATACCATATTAGTCAACATCTTAATTGTGTTTATATCTATTACAAAATTGTGTTTTCTTATGTCCTTGTCTAGCACTTTTCCTTTTTGGAAATCCCTTGGGGATCTGGACATGTCAGATGCTGCTGGGACATCCCAGAGAGCTGAGGGAAGAGCTGTGATGGTTATTAAACTGTTCAAATGTTCAACTTGTGTTTGTTGGCAAGAAACCTTTCTGTGCCTCTGAGTGTCACCAGGCCCTGAGCCCAAAGGACACAAACCTGATGACTTGTGGCTCCCACTGCAGGGGCTGCACTTGGACCTTGGCTCTGCACAGGAGAGCTCTTCATCCCCTTTCTCTCTTTTCCTCCCTCTGGGCATGGAGGGAGCTCCTGACTTCAGCCTGTGACTCGTGTGTGCAAAGAGCAAATCTGGGCAGAATCGGGGCAGGGAGGGTTTGGGGGGACCTTGGGATCTGTGCTGGGCACAGAAGGTGTTTTCCATTGCATTGAGACTGTCTGCTGTGCAAAGTAGATTTAATATCCAGCTGAGGAATGACTTTGGCATTGGATGGAGCTGTGCCTTCCCTTGGCTTTGTTGGCTGACAAGAAATGAACATCCCTCTGTGTCGCAGGCAGCTCCTTCTCCAAGGAAAGCAGGTGGGAGTTGGAGCCAAGGAGCTGAAAGCTGCAGGTGCAGCCTGGGCTGGAGGGAGCTGAGATTTGCACAAGGCTGCTCTGAGTGCCAGGGCTTGGATGGGGGAAATGGTGGGGTGGGAGTAGGAACAGAGTCTGATTGATTGTCAGCCATGAAGGGTCTTGATTTTCATATCTACTCAAACTGCATGAGGAGGTACTTGGATTCAATGTCAATTCGAGATTGCACATAGTGATTTATGAATAGGAAAAAAATCCTAAACAGGACCTAAAAATATTTTCTCGCTGTCCTTTTAAATATAATGCATTCACTTTGGAAATACTACTGAGATCTGTCTAATTAGCCACAAAGGATTTGAAAATTAAAATCAAATGATTCCTAGAGGCTTGGCATGTTAAGTTGTTCTGAATGTTAATGAGCCCTGGGACACTGAATTCCTGCACTGAAGAGCTGAAGGCTGAACAAGCCTCTGGAGCAGTGAAATTCAGCAGCAGCCTCCAAGTTGCTGAGGATGTCAGCAGCCCCCACTGAGGCCATCCCTGCCCAGAGACCGTGGGGGAATGGGCAGACAAGGAGAGCGTCCCTGGGGCTGGGGAGCACAACTCAGAGGCACCAGCGGCTCCATCTGGGCAATGGAGTGTGGAATGTGGCTGGGAAAGCCCTGCCTGGGCTGGGCCAAGTAGCACACACAAGCCCTGACCCCCATCCCCCAAACAACTCTCTCAAGGAGACATTTAGAAGGAATTTACATTTGTTTGTGTCCTCTGAGTTGGATGTGCTGGAGAAATAGCAACAAGGGATTGTCAGGAGCTCAAAGCAACAAAACAGACTTTACTGGCAAATTTAGAAAATCAGGGAAACTTGGGAAAAGGTTTAATACAACATTCAATCAACACAAAACACTTCTCAGAGCATTGACTTGGCCCATTCAACTTCACAAACTCGTAGCTTGTTCAATTTTAAGTTAATCAAAATTTGCAAGGGGACAAAAATAGAAGAAGACACAGGATGAGAGAAAAATGTGATATAGAGAAGCACACACAGAGCTCCCAACTCCTGGATTCCAGCACTGTTCAGATGGAAATTCCAAGAGGAGGTAGGGTCAAGATGTGTGCTTGCCTTGTGGTCAGCCTTCAATACCCCTTGGTCTCCCTGGGCCCTTCCCCCAGGTGGGGCTTGGGCTCATTTGGTCCCTCAGGAGCTGGGCTGGGGCTGCAGAGGTGGCTGTGGAGCATTGCCTGTGCTGTGCCAGGGACTGGCAGCCACTGCTGGGCTGGGATAGAGGCTCTGGGGGGATTGGGGTTCCAGGGCAGGGCTGGGGTTCCTGGGCAGGGCAAGGCTGGACCTGCCCCTTCCTCTCCCACACACAAAAAATGTTTTGAGCTGACAATCTCCGCCAGTCTGTTACAACAGCCAATGTGGGAGGTGCAACCCCAAATGTGGCCATGGGCATCTGGACAAGGAGGACAGTTCTTTTCCATAGGAAGGAAAGCACAGAGCCCCAGTATTTGAAAGGCAAGTGAGAGCCTCTCTAGTCCAAGGCCAGCCAGACTTGTCAGGAATGGCAGATTTTGTCTGGGAGCAGTCTTTGGATATAGGGAATTTGGCAGTGACTCTTTGCGTCTGTGTGCACACAGGAGTGCCTGTGCTGGGGAAATGTGGCAGAAATGCTGCTCTCTGAGGGGTTTGAGAGCCTTGGATAGCTGAGTCAGTCAGGCCTGTAAGTAAGGTTACATCATAAGAAATAAGTTATATGGTGTTAAGAGCTTTTCTTGCTAAGTAAAGTTTAATATAAGCTAAGTTGAATATTGTTTAATGTTATTCTACCATTAAATCATTGAGTCATAGGTTGTATGTTAGGTTAAATACTCTTTGTGGGAATCCATACAATTAGAGGGTTCTAGGAAAGCTGCAAAAGGCAGGCCTCAGATACAGCAGAATTGTGAACAGTGCTAAAGCAACAGTCATGAGATAGGGCAGCAGAAAAATTATTTTTTCTGTAGAAAACTGTAGAAAAGGCAAGGGCAAATAGAACAATAGCCTATGTATTAATGCTTGTCTGAATAGCTCTCTAAGTTGCAGAAAGTTTATCTAGCAAGATATTAGGACGGTTAAAGCTTAATAATGGAGCTCTGTGCATTGTCTCCTACAAACAGGTATTGTATTCTAAATAAGCAAGCATTGTTTTAACCAAAGGTACGTGTGCTTATGGTGATTGGATAGAACTACTGTCAATATGCTTTTGCTTTGTGTGATTGGTCAAGAAGCATATAAAGTATGTTGTAACATTAAGTTTTCTGGCCTGCTTCCTGGATTGTGAGCTACTAGCATCTTGCTAGCTAATCTCTCATTATCATAATCATGTAATGAGACTGATGATGAAAAAATAAACAGCTCGAGACACTTTCCATAGCAGCCCCGTCTCGTTCGTGTCTGTAAATAAACCCCCCCGCCGGCATCAAAGTTTAGTGCTGTTCTTTTGCTAAATTGTCAAGTTGAAGGTATCAGTTAAGGTTAAAGTGTAAGTTAAGTCCTGTTAAGTTTGAGCTCTGTTCAGCTTTTGGGCCATATTCCTTTTATCCTTGCCCTCACTGTCCTTGTGTCACACACCCACACAGGGACAGTTCTCGGCTCATTTCTGGTTTGATTGCCTGGATTTGCTTTGGTTTTGTTGTTGCTTTGTTTCCTTGGTGTGCCTGAAGTGTCCAGTCAGGAGCAGAGTGAGTCTTGCCAAGGAACTTTGTGCTGCTGTCCCTTAATATTCAATCTGGTTTTTGCTGCTCCCTTGCTGGGGATTTTTTCAGCGCTCTCAAGGCCTCGTTGGTACCAGGGTGAAGGAGCCCTGGCCCAGGCTCTGTCCCTGGGGGACACGGGGACGCTGCCGGGGGGTCCCTGTCCCCCTGTTCCACCCCCAGGGCCCCAGCCCCCGTCCCCGTGTCAGGCTCTGGGGTCGATCTCGTGGAACATCCTCTGGGGGAGGCTGCGGCACCAGGGGCGGGGGGAGCCGGGGGGACAGGGGACCCCGCTGTGCACGAGCAGGGTTGGACTGCTCTGGGGGGAACTGTGAGGGGGGCCGGGGCAGAGTGACCTCCCCAGTGACCTCACACAGCCCCCGTGATGTCACACAGCTGCCCTGTGATGTCACCCAGAGTGACCTCTCCAGTGACCTCACACAGCCCCTGTGATGTCACACTGCCCCCTTGCGATGTCACACAGCCTCCTTGTGATGTCACAACCCACTCTCTGATGTCACAGAGCCACATTCTATTATGGCAAAGTCTGATCTATGGCCCCTCATCCTACTCTATGATTTCACAGCCATCTCTGTGATTTCACAACCCCCTCAGTGATGCCACAAAACCCTCTCTGTGATGTCATACTGACACTCTGTAATGTCACAGCACACACTTTGACCTCAAAACCTGCTCCATGGTGTCATACAGCCATGCCATGATGTCACAGCCTGCTCTGTGAGGTCTCAGAGTCTCTCTATGATGCTGTAGCTGCTCAGTGACCTCACACAACAAACTCTGTGATGTCATAGCCCAATCTGTGACCTCACACAGCCCACTCCGTGCTGTCACACAGCCCCTTGCTGACATCACAGCTGCTCTGTGCCTCCATGACACAGCCACAGAGAAGCTGCTGTGACACAGCCCCCTCTGGGACATGCCAAAACCCCTGCCAGTGCTGAGCCCCTATGAGCTCTGTCTGTGCCTTGCTGGTGTCCCTCAGGGGCCCTGGCAGTGCCCCAGCCCTGCTGGGCTGTGCACAGGAGCTGCTCCTGGCCAGAGCTGTCTCTCTGCAGCTCTGCTGCCCTTGCCAGGAGCTGCCTCTGGGCCAGGAGCCCGGCCCAGCTCAGCAGCACAGACACAGCACAAGGGCTTTAATGACCCTCTGGGGCTTTGGTGCTCTTTGTGTCTGCCATGGCCAAAATGCTGCCCAAGTCGGCTCTGTCAGGGCTGTCTTGCAGCTGCTGCCCATCCCTGTGCCCTGTGCAGCCCAGGCTGTCCCACGGTGTCCCTGCCCTGCGCCTCTGTCCCTGCTGGCTGTCGGCATCCCCCGGCTGTCCCACCTGGCTGGCCCCTTCCTTTGCTGACAGCTCTGCCTCCTGCCTGCCTCTGCCTGCCCACACAAAGCCTTGGGTTTGATATCTAAAGGGTTAATTTAATTTTTACTGTGCCTGTGAACTTTCAGCACAGGAACAAGCCATGCAGGGGCTGCTTTCCCAGCAAGGATGGTTGGAAGACAAGAAGACATCTGGCTCAAGAATGTAATGGCAGAAAAAAGAAGGACTGAAACTGGGAACTTGGTGTGGATTTTATGGTAATGGGTAAATTGTAATACACATTTAGTGATGCTGGTAGAATTACATGACCACATAGCATTAGAAGTTATCCCTCACTAGACCTCAGGCCTGAATAAATGATACCCTCTTAAACAGCAAATTAGTGTTAATGAGTCTTATTCTGATATTTCGGCTATTTGATTGTTGCGAGGCCTCACAGAAACAAACTCATGGAACAAAGGGTCCATTGTGACACCATGGAACCCCATGGAACCAAAATCCATTTTGGCACATTGGGGCCACATTGAACCAATGGTCCATTGTGATACTGCAGATCCAAGGAGACCATTGTGACACTGAGAAACCTCTGGGAACAACAGGGCCATTCTGACACAGCAAGGCCTGGTGGAACCATGGGTCCATTGTGGCACTGCAGAACCTCACAGAACCAAGGTGACCATGTTCTACTATGGAACCTCATGGAACAAATGGTCCATAGTGACCCTGCAGAACCAAGGAGACTGCTGTGGGCAGTGTGAAAGCTCATGGAACCAGAAGTCCATTGTGACACAGCAAGGCCTCATGGAACCAAGGGTCCGTTGTTAAAACTGTTTGGCCTCATGGAACCATGAGCCATTGTGACACAGTGTGGCCACATGGAGCCAAGGGGCCACTGTGACACTGTGGATCCAAGGAGACAATTGTGACTGAGGAACCTCATGGAACCGAGAGTCCATTGTTCCACTGTGGGGCCCTGTGGAAGCAAGGGGGACACAGTGACTTTGTGGGGCCTAATGGAACAATGGACACTGTTCTGACTCTTTGGGACCCACTGGAACCAAGGGGCCATTATAGCATGGCAGGGCCTCATGGAACCAAGGGGACTGCAGTGATCCCTGTGGGTCTCCATGGGATGAAGGGTCCAATGGAGCCAAGGATACCATTGTGACAGTCTGGGGCCTCATGGAACCAAAGGTCCATTGTGACAGTCTGGGGCCTCATGGAACCAAAGGGCCTTTGTGGCACTTCAGAGCCTCTTGGAGCCAAGGGGACCACAGTGACACTGTGGGGCTCAGTGAAACCAATGGTCTGTTGTGACCCTGAAGGGCCTTATGCAATCACGTAGACCATGGTGACACCAAAGGCCTCATGAACCAGGGGGCCATTATGATACTACAAGGCCTCATGGAAGCAAGGGACCATTGTAACACTATGGAGTCTTGGCAGGCCAAGGGGCAGTTGTGGCACTGTGTGGCACTCTGTGGCACCAAGGAGTCCATTGTGACACTACAGGGCCCCATAGAACTAAGGATTCATGGAACAGTGCTGGAACACATGGAACCAAAGGTCCATTGTGATATTGCAGGGCCTCATGGAATCCTGGAGGCCATTATGGCACTTTGAGGCTTCATTGAATCAAGGGGCTCTGCAGGGCCTCATGGAACCAAGGAGCCCCTTCTGACACTGTGAGTCTCCATGGAACCAAGGGCCCATTGTGACACCGTGGAACCAAGGAGACTGTTGTTGGCTGTTGTGGGCAGTACAAAAGCTCATGGAACCAAAAGTCCATTGTGACATTGTGGGGCCTCATTTAACCATGGAGACAATTATGACACTTCAGGACCCACTGGAACCAAGGGGCCACTGTGACACCACAGGGTCTTGTATAACCAAAGCAGCCACTGTGACACTGCAAAGACTCATGGAAGCAAGGGACCATTGTGACACATCCAGTCCTGGTGGAACCAAGGGGCCATTGTGACCCTGAGGAACCCAATAGAAACAAGGGGCCAGTTTGAGACTCTGCCACGTGATGGAACCAATGGGCCATTGTGGCATTCTCAGTCCCATGGAAACAAGGAAACCATTTTGACACTGCAAGGCCTCATGGAAGCAAGGGGCCATTGTGCCACTGTGGAGCCAAGGAGACCATTGCTATATCACTGGGCCTCATGGAAACAAAGACCTGTTGTGATGCTACAGGACCTCATGGAACCAAGGGGCAATAGTGATGCTGCAGGGCCCCAAGGATCCAAGAACATGGAACAGGTCTGGCTGGCTGGGCTTCCTGGGGACTGCCTGACTGGTTCAGCTGACCTTGGCATATTGAGGGTTGCTTCTCATCAGCCCCTGAAACCCTGGAGTTGTGTGCTTTCCTTCCTGTGGGAAAGAACTGTCCTTCTCCTCCAGGGGTTCATGGCTGAAATTGGGATTCCTCCTCCAAATTTGATTATATCCAAGGATTATTCCCATATGTCACCTGGAGGGACAGACAGCTCTGGCTGGCCTTGGCCTCTTGGGGGACACCTCTCATCTGCCTTCAAAACACCGGGGGCATGTGCTTTTCTTCTCATGGGAAAAAACATCTTTCAAGTCCAGGCATCCATGGCCAAAACTGAGAATTCGCCTCCAGAATTCCTTAAATCCAAGGACAGCTCCAGACAAAAGCTTCCAGGACTATCTAGGTTCCCTCGGCTTGCTAAGGGCCAGCTCACATCTCCCTTTGACGCACTGGGGTTCTGCACTTTCCTTCCTATGGAAAAGAACTGTCCTTCTTGTCCAGAGCCCAATAGACAAATGTGGGGTTTGGCCTCCCAAATTCTGTGTCTCCAAGGCTTCTTCCCTGACAACAGATCTGGCTGCCTTGGCCTCCTTGGGGCTGCCTCTAATCAGCCTTTGAAACACTGGGGCTCTGTCCTTTCCTTCCTATGGAGAACTGTCATTCCAGTCCAGGAACCCGTGTCTGAAATGGAATTCCACACCCAAAACTCCCCATATATCCAAAGGTTGCTTTCAGACAAAAGCTGCAAGGACAGACAGGTCTCGCTGGCCTTGGCCTCTGGTGACTGCTTCTCATCTGCCTTCAAACCCTGGGGTTCTGTGGTTTCCTTCCTATAAAAAAGAACTGTGCCTCTTGTCCAGGTGCTCTTGGCCTCAAGCACTTCACCACTCTATAGGGACACAGGAGCTGTGTGCTCAGTGGGGTGGAGACTGAGGACATCAGAGGAGAGCCCTGGGAGGGATTGAAGGGTGGTTTCAGAGATGGTGGATCCTTTTGACATAGTGGAGAACAGCCAGAGAAAGAAAGAATTAACTCCAAAGGCAGCTGGGGAGGTCCAGACTGGACACCAGGAGAAAGCAGCCCCAGCCAGGGCAGGGCTGTGGTGCAACACATCCCCAGGAGGAGCCTGGAGCAGCCCAAGGCTTTGTGTGGGCAGGCAGGAGGCAGAGCTATCAGCAAAGGAAGGGGCCAGCCAGGTGGGGCAGCCAGGGGATGCCGACAGCCTGCTGGGACAGAGGCGCAGGGCAAGGACACCGTAGGACAGCCTGGGCTGCACAGGGCACAGGGATGGGCAGCAGCTGCAAGACAGCCCTGACAGAGCCAACTTGGGCAGCACTTTGGCCATGGCTGCTGGCCCTGGGCCTGAGGCCACAAGGGGACAAGTGACCCTAGCAGGCCTGGGGCCTCATTGCCTCCTTGCCTCCTGCCTCCTGCCTCCTCATTGCCTCCTGCCTGCTCAGCAGCCTGGCAGGGGCCGCCCCATGCTCCTGCCCTTAGCATTGCACATCCTCACATTCCAGTGCCCATCCTGGGAAGAGCCCTGAGCAATGAGGGAGGGACAGGATCTGCCTGGCCAGGGGCTGGGGCTCAGGCCTTGGCCCTTTGCATTCCTGAACCACATCCATGTTTGCTCAGCACCAGAGACACCTTTGCCTTGCTTGTCCCCAGCTGCCATCACTGCCTCCCGTGTTCTGCTCTACCTGGAACCTGGGGACACTTTCTCAGTTGTGTCCCTGACAGGGATCTCTTCAAAATACAAGAAACTTCAGAGTTTCAATGTAACTGAGTTCTTGAGCGTTCTGTGACATCACTGAGGGGGTTGTGACATCACAGGGTAGGATATGAGGCCATAGAGCAAAGTCTGCCATCATAGAGTGTGGCTGTGTGGCATCAGAGAGAGGGTTGTGACATAACCAGGAGGCTGTGTAACATCATAGAGCAGGCTGTGACATCACAGAATAGAATGTGAAATCATAGGGTGACTTTGTGACATCACAGAGGCTTCTGTGACATCACAGAGCAGCTGTATCACCTCATAGGGTGACATCACAGAGATGGCTGTGTGACATCACAGGGGCTGTGTGACATCACGGGGGCTGTGTGAGGTCACTGGGGAGGTCACTCTGCCCCGGCCCCCTCACAGTTCCCCCCAGAGCAGTCCAACCCTGCTCGTGCACAGCGGGGTCCCCTGTCCCCCCGGGTCTCCCCGCCCCTGGCGCCGCAGCCTCCCCCAGAGGATGTTCCACGAGATCGACCCCAGAGCCTGACACGGGGACGGGGGGCCGGGGCCCTGGGGGTGGCACAGGGGGACAGGGACCCCCCGGCAGCGTCCCCGTGTCCCCCAGGGACAGAGCCTGGGCCAGGGCTCCTTCACCCTGGTACCAACGAGGCCTTGAGAGCGCTGAAAAAATCCCCAGCAAGGGAGCAGCAAAAACCAGATTGAATATTAAGGGACAGCAGCACAAAGTTCCTTGGCAAGAGTCACTCTGCTCCTGACTGGACACTTCAGGCACACTAAGGAAACAAAGCAACAACAAAACCAAAGCAAATCCAGGCAATCAAACCAGAAATGAGCTGAGAACTGTCCCTGTGTGTGTGGGTGTGTGACACAAGGACAGTGAGGGCAAGGATAAAAGGAACATGGCCAAAAAGCTTAACAGAGCTCAAACTTAACGGAGTTAACTTATACCTTAACCTTAACTGATATCTTAAATGTCACAATTTAGCCAAAACCAGCAGCTAACAGTATTTAAGCTAAATTATAACCTATGACTTTGCAATTTAAGAGAGGATTAACATTTAACAGTATTTAACTCAGCCTTTAACTTATATTAAACATAACAACTTAGCAAAAGAACAACTCTTAGCAGCGTTTAACTTCACACAGATCTTTTGACTTAACCTTACCTACAGGCAATGTTTCATCCTGGCCGCATTGGGCATCAGCAACTTTCTTTGGCAGTGTGAGAACAGGGATGTTGTGCCACTGAGGGAACAAAACCAGTTCCTAGGGCTGCTCCTACAGAAAGCAGGAGCTGGTTGGGCAGCAGCACTGCCTGGAGCAGAAAGTGTTTGTGAGGAGCTGCAGAGGAGCTGAGCCCAGGGGCTGTTGGCCAAGGCCGAGGCCCAAGGAGCATTTCTCAGCTGGCAGGGTGGCCTGAGAAGAGGAGGGGGGAATGCAGCAGCACAGGGCCCATGGAACCAAGGGACCATTGTGACACTGTGGGGCCTTGTGAGACCAAGGGTCCATTGTGACACTGTGGGGCCTCATGGAATCATGGAGAGCACTGTGACATTGCTAAGCCTCATGGAACCAAGGGGACCATACTGACACTGTGTGGTTCCATGGAATGTAGGGATCATTGTGACACTGAGAGGCCCCATCAAACCAAGTGTCCATTGTGACTCTGTGGGGCCTCATGGAGCCATGGAGACCATTATGACACTTTGGGATGTCATGGAATCAAGGGGCCATTGTGACACTGCATGACCCCATAGAGCCAAAGGTCCATTGTGACATTGCAGGGCCTCATGAAACCATGGAGAGACCATTAAGACACTTCACAGCCTCATGGAACCAAGGGGCCATTGTGACACTGTGAGGCCTCATGGAACCGGTGAGACAATTGTGACTCTGGGGGTGCCCACAGAACCAAGAGGATCATTGTGATACTGTGGGGCCTCATGCAACCAAGAAGCCTTTGTGACACTGCAGGGCTGCATGGAACCAAAGCTCCAGGGTGACACAGAGGGGCCTCCTGTCATCAATGATCCATTGTGACACTGTGGAGCCAGAGGAGACCATTGTGACACTGCAAACCTCCAGGGTCCAAAGGTCCATTGTGACATTGCAGGGCTCATGGAACAGAGGAGTCACATGGCATTGTGGGGCCTATGGAACCACGGAGACCATTGTGACACTGTGGGGCCTCATGGCATCATTGGGACCATTGTGACACTGCAGAGCCTAATGGAATTTTTGGGACCATTGTGACACTGCAAGGCCTTCTGGAACCTAGGAGTCATTGTGAAACTGTGTGCCCCCATAGAAACAAGTCACCATTCCACCATTCCCATAGGCACTGTGGGGCCTCATGGATCCAAGGAACCATTGGGACATTGTGGGGCCCCACAAAACCAAGGGAACACAGAAAAGGTCTGGCTGGTTTGGCCTCCCAGGGGCCACCTGACTGGTCCAGCTGATCTTGGCATGTTGAGGGTCTCTTCTCTTCTGCTCCTGAAACACTGGGGCTCTATGCTTTCCTTCATATGGAAAAGATCTGTCCTTCTCCTCCAAGAACCCATGGCCAAAATTTGGATTTCACCTCCAAATTTCCCTATATCCAGGGATTGTTCCAATAGGAATATTGCCAGGACAAATTTGGCTGGCAATGGTTTCACAAAGGTCACCTCTCTTCTATCCCCAAAACACTGGGGAAGGCTCCATGCTTTCGTTCCTATGGGAAAGAGCTGTCCTGCTTCTCCAGGTGCTCATGGACGAGACTGGGATTTCACTCCAAAATTCCCTATGCCCAAAGACTGTTCCCAGAAAAATCTGACATTCCTGACAATTCTGGCTGGACTTGGCCCAGTGAGGCTCTCACTTGCCTTTCAAATACTGGGGCTCTGTGCTTTCCTTCCTATGGAAAAGAACTGTCCTCCTTGTCCAGATGCCCATGGCCACATTTGGGGTTGCACCTCCCACATTGGCTGTTGTAACAGACTGGCGGAGATTGTCAGCTCAAAACATTTTTTGTGTGTGGGAGAGGAAGGGGCAGGTCCAGCCTTGCCCTGCCCAGGAACCCCAGCCCTGCCCTGGAACCCCAATCCCCCCAGAGCCTCTATCCCAGCCCAGCAGTGGCTGCCAGTCCCTGGCACAGCACAGGCAATGCTCCACAGCCACCTCTGCAGCCCCAGCCCAGCTCCTGAGGGACCAAATGAGCCCAAGCCCCACCTGGGGGAAGGGCCCAGGGAGACCAAGGGGTATTGAAGGCTGACCACAAGGCAAGCACACATCTTGACCCTACCTCCTCTTGGAATTTCCATCTGAACAGTGCTGGAATCCAGGAGTTGGGAGCTCTGTGTGTGCTTCTCTATATCACATTTTTCTCTCATCCTGTGTCTTCTTCTATTTTTGTCCCCTTGCAAATTTTGATTAACTTAAAATTGAACAAGCTACGTGTTTCTGAAGTTGAATGGGCCAAGTTAATGCTTTGAGAAGATTTTTTGATTGATTGAATGTTGTATTAAACCTTTTCCCAAGTTTCTCTAATTTTCTAAACTTGCCAGTAAAGGCTATTTTGTTGTTTTCAGCTCCTGAGAATCTCTAGTCAGTATTTCTCTAGTACATCAGACTCAGAGTACAGAAACAATTGGAATTCCTCTTAAATGTCTCCTTGAGAGAATTGTTTCAGGGATGGGGGTCATGGCTTGTGTGTGCTGCTTGGCCCAGCCCAGGCAGGGCTTTCCCAGCCACATTCCACACTCCATTGCCCAGATGGAGCCGCTGGTGCCTCTGAGTTGTGCTGCCCCAGCCCCAGGGACGCTCTCCTTGTCTGCCCATTCCCCCACGGTCTCTGGGCAGGGATGGCCTCAGTGGGAGCTGCTGACATCCTCAGCAACTTGGAGGCTGCTGCTGAATTTCACTGCTCCAGAGGCTTGTTCAGCCTTCAGCTCTTCAGTGCAGGAATTCAGTGTCGCAGGGCTCATTAACATTCAGAACACCTTAACAAGCCAAGCCTCTGGGAATAATTTGATTTTAATTTTCAAATCCTTTGTGGTTAATTAGAAAGATCTCAGTAGTATATCCACAGTGAATGCAATATATTTTAAAAAACAGTGAGAAAAGATTTTTCAGGTCCTGTTTAGGTTCTTTTCCCCTGTTAATTCATTGATATGTGCAATCTCCAATTGACAGTGAATCCAAGTACCTCCTCATGCTGTTTGAATAGATATGAAAATCAAGACCCTTCATGGCTGACAATCAATCAGACTCTGTCCCTACCCCCACCCCACCATTTCTCCCCCCAAACCCTCCCTGCCCCGATTCTGCCCAGATTTGCTCTTTGCACACACGAGTCACAGGCTGAAGTCAGGAGCTCCCTCCATGCCCAGAGGGATGAAAAGGGAGAAAGGGGATGAAGAGCTCTCCTGTGCAGAGCCAAGGTCCAAGTGCAGCCTCTGCAGTGGGGGCCACAAGTCATCAGGTTTGTGTCCTTTGGGCTCAGGGCCTGGTGACACTCAGAGGCACAGAAAGGTTTCTTGCCAACAAACACAAGTTGAACATTTGAACAGTTTAATAACCATCACAGCTCTTCCCTCAGCTCTCTGGGATGTCCCAGCAGCATCTGACATGTCCCCCATCCTCCAGGGATTTCTGTGCTGGAACAGTTTTAGATAAAGACATAAGAAAAGGTAATTCTGTGATCGATATAAACACAATTATGATGTTGACTAAGGTGATATTTATTTCAATATCAGAAAGACTGGGAAACTCCCTGAAGTTCAAAGCAGGAACCCAGTCAGTTGAGTGGCACTTGAATGACCTGAGAGCATCTGGAGGAAGAAATCTGGCAGCAGTGGGAAGGACAAAGATCCAGTGTGTCTAGTGAAGAGATATACACAGAGACGACCATTTAAACAGGTGAGCTGGTAACACCTGAAGGAAAAAGGATATGATATAATACACAGATTATTGGAGACTCAAGGAGAGGAGAGATCAGTATTTCTTCTCCTGCCATCAGTGTACTTCCAGGAAATTGTTATTCCTGGTGGGAAAAATTTGCCCTGTCTTATGAGTACTCAAATGACCCAGATAATTAAAATGTGCTTGCATATTATGAAATTTACAAGTATGAAAACCTGTGCCCCTTTCCAGGCAGACATCAGCTGTGTGCCCATGAACAGGCAGTGCCACTTGTGCCATGAGGTGCCCAGCTGGGATTGGATCTCTCCCAGAGCACCTGAGGGACAGCAGAGCACCTTGCAAGCTGCAGGTCCCTGACAGCCCCACAGGGCTCCTGTCCCATCAACATCTGCTCTGCTCCAGTATGAAACAGGGCCCAGCATGGTGCTGGGATCATCAGACAGCTGAGGTGTGTGCTGGAATTCAATGGTCTCCCCATCCCGCAGCAGCCCTGCATTTCCCTGCTGCAGCCTTGGTCTCCAGCCCAGCCATGGAGGTTCTTTGGGCTCTGGAGTGTTGCTGCAGCCCCCAAGGGCTGCCTTTGGCACAGTCAGGCCTGGCCAGCGCAGGCCATGCTCAGCAATTGCTTGTTTGTGCCTGGCCTTGCTGTCAGCCCCGGCAGCGGCTGCGTGGCCCCTTTGTGGCCCTGTGCAGGCCCAGCCCAGGCCAGGAGCATTGCAGCTGGGAACGGCCCCTGTGCCGTGGTGCCCACAGCAGCCTTGGGACTCAGCCCCAGCCATGGGGGAAGGTGCTTGGCCAAGGCCAAAGGAGGCTCCCTGGCTGCCCTGCTCCCCTCGGCCTGAGGTGCTGAGAGCTCTGCAGCCCCTGCTGCCATCCCATCTGCCCAGGGCAGCACAAGAGCCCCGGCCTTGGGGCCCTCAAGATCTGCTCCTGCTCCCGGCCCAGGGCCCATGCCAAAGCTGGGGCAGCCACAAAGCTGTGCCCATTTCTGTTCATTGCTGCTCTCATGGGCTTGGATCCTCAGCCACTTGGAGGTTGCTGATGAATTTTATTACTCCAGAGGCCTCTTCTTTCTTGAGCTCTTTGGTTCAGGAATTCAGTTATATAAGCTCATAAAGATTTGTTCAAAACACCCAAGTAAGACAAGCTCATTGGAGTAATTGAATTTTTCACTTCTTCTTTGGCTACTTAGTCAGATTTCAGAAGTGTATTCAAAGTGAATATACTGTATTGAAAACAATACAGAGAGAACTCTTTTGTCTTTTTTAGTTTTATTTTCCTGTTTATAGATTGATCTCAGCAATGTCCAATTCACATTAACCCCCAGCACCTCCTAATGCAGTCTGAACAGATATGAAAATCAAGACCCTTCATGGCTGACAATGAATCAGACTTTGTCTCTACCCCCTCCCCACCATTTCCCACATCCAACCCCTGGCACTCAGAGCAGCTGAGGAATGGAGTCACATCCAGGGGTGTCCCCAGGGCTCAGGATTTGGGCCAGGTCAGTTCAATCTCTTTATTGCTGATCTGGACGAGGCCATCGAGGGCACCCTCAGTCAAGTGAGCCCAAGCTGGGTGGGAGTGTGGCTGTGCTGGAGGGCAGGAAGCTCTGCAGAGGGATCTGGACAGGCTGGAGCCATGGGCCCAGGACAATGGGATGAGGTTCACCAAGGCCAGGGGCTGGATCCTGCCCTGGGCTCACAACCACCCCAAATCCCAGCCCTGCCCTGCCCCTGATCCCCCCAGCCTATCCTGTTTCCTTCATACCTACATTGCCAGGGACTCTCTGAGACAAGGGAGCTCTGCTCTGGGGATGGAGGGAGGTGCAAGTGCAGGCACTGGAATGGGAACCACAGCTCATCAGGTTTGTGTCCTTTGGGGGCCAGGAACTGGTGAGACTCAGAGGCACAGAAAGTTTCTCCTCATGGCCAACAGATCACATTTGAACAGGACACAATTTTATAACTATCTCACTCTTCCTTGAGCTATCTGCAACGTCCCAGCAGTGTCTGATGACTCCTCCATCCACATTTCCATTCTAACATTAATTTCACAGAAATGTGGTTCTGTGATAGATATAAACACTATTAATTTTTGGTATCAGGATGCTCATCCTGGAGTGGGGGCAAAACAGCTCCAACAATTCCTGATTTGCAAAGCTGTCAGTGGTGGGTGGAGAAGGGAGGTCAGGCTGCTTTCGGTGCTGAGGAAATGCTGAAACCAGCCTGACTCATTTCATCTCCTGTCCTGGCTGATCTCCCCTCTTTCCCCTTCCACCCATTGGCTTTTGTCTCCCACCAGGCCCCCAGTGAAGAGCCTGGCTCTGTGTCCTCCATCCCCTCCTCGCTGGCACTGCCAGGCTGGGATGAGGAGCCCCTCAGCCTTCCCTGCTCTGGGCTGGACAAGCCCAGCTCCCTCAGCCTCTGCTCACAGCCCAAGGGCTCCAGCCCCACCTTGGAGGCCCTTCCCAGACCCTGCTCCAGCTGCCAGACATCTTTCCTGCCCTGGGCAACCCAACCCAGGCCACAGTGACCTGGATAATCCATGTCCTTGATGTCCTGGCCACACAGCCCTGGCCCCTTGTCCCCATGTCAGGCTCTGGGGTGGATCCTGTGGAACATCCTTTGGTGGAGGCTGTGGCTCCAGGTGGGCCGGGGGGATCCCAGGGGACAGGGACCCCACTGGGCATGGACAGCATTGGACTTGTTGGGAGAAACTGTGAGGGGGAGCTGGGGCCGAGTGACCAACCCAGTGACCTGACACAGCCCCTCTGGGATGGCACAGCCTGCTCTGTGATGCCACAGCCCATTCTCTAATGTCACACAGCTGGTCTCTGATGTCACAGCCAATTCTGTGATGTCACAGTCTGCTCTGTGATGTTAGACCTCTTCCTAATGATGTCACAGAGGCAGTCTATTATGTCATAGCTTCTCAATGACCTCACATGACCCACTCTGTGATGTCATAGCCCACTCTGTGACCTCATGTTACCAGATGATCAATTGCCTACACCAGGTGAGCTGACACCTGGAGCTTGTTCTCCACATCCCCTATGGAAACCACACAAGGCCCATTGTGTGAAAAGGAGAACTGGAAGTTCTCAGCCAGCTCAGCCAGGCCCACTGGAACATTGAGGTCCACGACCACCAGGGACCACCAGAGAGACCCCCAGGACAGAAGAACGCATGGGTAAAAAGGAGGGGAAATATGTCAATGATTTTGGGGAAATGATTATCATATGTTTAGTCCAGGACAATCAATGAATGTGTGTGCAAAATACAGAATATAAACAGAAACTTTCCTGTGCTCAGCATGCAGGCCTTTGGGAGGAGCTCTCCCCCGTGCATCCAGCTGAATAAAGAATGCTGCTTCTTAATGCTACACTGGTGTTAAGGAGTTTTCTGTTTTACTGAATGTTTGGTAACACTCCCACTGCCAAGGAAAGCTCTGTCTGCTGCTGTTCACAGACAGAGAAGGGCTGGGGGCAGATGTGGGGCTCAGAGGCTGCCTGGGGCACAGTGACCATGAAATAATCAAGTTTTCAATGTTCTGTGAGAGAAGGAGGGGCAGCAACAAAACTTCTACACTGGAATTAGGAAGGGCAGACTTTGGCCTGTTTAGGATGCAGATTTGGGGAGTAGCAAATCAGGTACTGATTTTTTTAAGGGAAGAAGCCCTTAAAAACAAAGGGGTCCAGGAATTATGGACACATTTCAAGAAAGTAATCATAAGGGAGAAGGAGCAGCCTGTCCCAGTGTGGCAAAAGATGAGCTCGAGAGGAAAATGACTGGCCTGGCTGCCCATGGATCTTTGGTAAGAAATTAAGGGAAAAAAAGAGGATGCATCATTTTGAAAAGAGCAACAGGCAACTAAAAAGTGTTTAAGGATGTTGTTCGGTTATGCAGAAAGAAAAGTCAAGAGGTGAAAGATCAATTAGAGCTAAATCTGGCCACTTCTGTGAAAAATAATAGGAAATGTTTCTATAAATAAATTAGTAGCAAAACACCAGATAAAGAGAACCTCTACTCTTTATTGGATGCAGTGGAGAATAGAGTAACTAAAGAAACATCTGAACTGTTTAACACTTGTCTGTCTCAATGTTCAATATTAGGCCAGGTTGCCCTCAGGACAAGTGTTGTCCTGAGCTGGTAGATGGGCACAGGGAGCAGAACAGCCCCCTGGAATCCAGGAGGAAGCAGCTGGGGACCTGCTGAGCCACTCAGATGCTCACAGGTGTATGGGATCAGATGGGATCCATCCCAGGGGGATGAGGGAGCTGTGGATGAGCTCCCCAAGCTGCTCTCCATCATTTACCATCAGTCCTGGCTCATCAGGGAGGGCCCAGAGCACTGGAGGTGCCAGTGTGAGCCCATCCCCAGGAAGGGCTGGAAGGAGGAGCTGGGGAACTCCAGGCCTGTCAGCCTGACCTGGGTGCCCAGCAAGGTTATGGAACAGATCACCTTGAGTGCCATCACAGGGAACCCACAGGATGGCCCAGGGATCAGAGCCAGCCAGCGCGGATTTAGGGGTGGCAGGTCCTGCCTGACCAAGCTGGTCTCCTTTTATGCCCAGGTGACCCACCTGTGGATGTGGGAAAGGCTGTGGATGTTGTGTGCCTGGACTCCAGCAGAGTCTTTGACTCTGTCTCTGACAGCATTCCCTGGAAAAGCTGCAGCCCACAGCTTGGGCAGGTTCCCTCCTCACTGGGAGATTTAAGAGCTGGCTGGAGGCTGGGCCCAGAGAGTGGTGGGGATGGTGCTGCACCCAGCTGGTGTCCAGGCACTGGTGCTGTCCCCAGGGATCTGTGCTGGGCCCAGTCCTGTTTAATATCTTCACTGATAGTCTGGGTGAGGGGATCGAGTCCAGCATTCACAAATTGCAGATGGCACCAAGCTGGGTCTGAGTGTGGATCTGCTGGAGGGCAGGACAAGCAGACCCAGCCTTAAGCTGCACCAGGGGAGGCTCAGGCTGGACAATAGGAAGGAGTTCTTCACAGAAAGGGTGAGTGGGAACTGGAATGGGCTGGCCAGGGGGGAGGTGGCAGAGTCACTGTCCCTCTCCAGTGGCACTTAGTGGCATGGTCTGGGTGACAAGGCAGTATCAGGGCATTGGTTGGACTTGATGATCCCAAAGGTCTTTTCCAGCCTATTTGATTCTGTCATTCTGTGATGATTGGGACACTCTGGGGCCATTGTGACACTGCAGGGCCTCGTGGAACTAAGAGGACCATGGTGACACCATGCAGCCCCACAGAACCAGGGGTCCATGGTGGTGCTGTGGGGCCAAATGGACCCAGGGAGTGCCCCGTGACACTCTGGGCCCTCGTGGAACCACAGAGGCCATTGTGACACTGCAGAGCCTCGTGTAACCAAGGGGTTTCACCATTTTGACACTGCAAAACCAAGGAGACCATTGGGAGACTGCAGGGCCCAGTGGAACCAAGGGGCCGTTCTGACACTGCGGGGCCTCATGGAACCAAGGGGACAGTGTGACACTGCAGGATCCTGTGTAACCAAGGGGCCACTGTGACACAATGGGGCCTCAAGGAATCTGGAAGAATATTGTGACACTGTGTGGCCTTGTGAAACAAGGAGTCCATTGTGACCCTGAGGGGACTTGTGGAAGCACAGAGACCATGGTGACAGTGTGGGACCTCATGTGACCATGGGGCCATTGTGACATCCCGGGGCCCCATGGAACCAAGGGGATCATTGTCACATTTTGAGGCCCCATGGAACCAAGGAGACGAGTGTGACAGTGCAGGGCCTGGTGTAACCAAGAGGCCATTGTGACACTGAGGGGCTCCATGGAACCAAGGACATCTTTGCAAATGTCACCAAGCTGGATGTGAGTGTTGATCTGCTGGAGGGTCGGAGGGCTCTGCACAGTGACTTGGACAGGCTGGATCCAGGGGCTGAATCCAACAAGGTGAGGTTTAAAGATCCAAGGCCCAGGCCCTGATATTTGGCCCCAGTGTTAGAGGCTGGAGACAGAGTGGCTGGAGAGCAGCCAGGCAGAAAGGGACCTGCAGGGACTGATGGACAGCAGGCTGGACATGAGGCAGCAGTGTGCCCAGGTGGGCAAGAAGGCCAATGGCTCCTGGCCTGGATCAGGAATGGTGTGGCCTGCAGGAGCAGAGCTGCTGGGCCAGCACTGATCTGCCCCCAGCTCTGCACACAGACATTGCTGCTGCAGCTCCAGAGCAGGGAACACAAGGGGATCTCTGGAAAAAACTTTGCTGGGAGATGCTTTAGTTCCTTTAAAGCCACATGGAGTGCAGCCCCTCACCAACACAATATGTGGTCACAGGGAAGATGGAGAGAAACAAAATGAGAAATGGCAAAACCAATGGCTTTTATTTGTGGACAATATTAAAAAAATGAAACATGGGGAATAAAAGACCAAACCCATAACCAAACCCAAAGGAATTATCAAAGGTGATTCATATTACATGGCCTGTCCCTGCTGCAGCCCTGGCACTGCCACCCCCAGGGCTGTGCCCGGCCCTGAGAGCACTCAGGCCCTGCAGCAACACCAGGGCCACCAGAGCAGCGGGGCAGGGCCACGGCAGCAGCACTGGCAACACCAAGTGCTGCTGCTGCTGCTGCTGGGCACAGCTGCTGGGCCAGCACTGATCTGTCCCAGCTCTGCACACAGATATTGATGCTGCAGCTCCACAGAAGGGAACACAAAGGGGATCACTTCAGAAAACTCTGCTGGGAGATCCGTTAGTTCCTTTAAAGCCATTTAGAGCACAGCCCCACATTGAGACAGTCTGTGTCCACAGGGAAGGTGGAGAGAAACAAAATTAGAAATGAAACAATGACTTTCATTTGTGGACAAGATTAAAAAAATAAAACAAATACAAAGAACTTCCAAAATGAAACAAACAAGAAGCATCAAAGATGAATTTTATTACAAGTGATATGCAGTATTTTTCCAGCAGTTTAATGTTTCCGAAAGCATCCAGTCATCAGTCTCCACACTGCAGCCTTGAGCTCCTGGTTCCTCAGGCTGTAGATGAGGGGGTTCAGGGCTGGAGGCACCACTGAGTACAGAACTGACAGGGCCAGATTCAGGGATGGGGAGGACATGGAGGGGGGCTTCAGGTAAGAAAATATGCCAGTGCATAGGAACAGGGAGACCACAGCCAAGTGAGGGAGGCAGGTGGAAAAGGCTTTGTGCCGTCCCTGCTCAGAGGGGATCCTCAGCACGACCCTGAAAATCTGCACATAGGAGAAAACAATGAACACAAAAAATCCAAGTGCTAACGATGAACTAACTGCAATGGGCCCAAGTTCCCTGAGGGAAGAATGCGAGCAGGAGAGCTTGAGGATCTGTGGGATTTCACAGAAGAACTGGCCCACGGCATTGCCATGGCACAGGGGCAGGGAAAATGTATTGGCCGTGAGCAGCAGAGCATTGAGAAAGGCACAGGCCCAGGCAGCTGCTGCCATGTGGGCACAAGCTCTGCTGCCCAGGAGGGTCCCGTAGTGCAGGGGTTTGCAGATGGACACGTAGCGGTCGTAGCACATGATGGTCAGGAGATAAAAGTCTGCTGAGATGAAGAACACAAAGAAAAAGAGCTGAGCAGCACATCCAGTGTAGGAGATGTTCCTGGTGTCCCAGAGGGAATTGTGCATGGCTTTGGGGACAGTGGTGCAGATGGAGCCCAGGTCGCTGAGGGCCAGGTTGAGCAGGAAGAAGAACATGGGCGTGTGCAGGTGGTGGCCGCAGGCTACGGCGCTGATGATGAGGCCGTTGCCCAGGAGGGCAGCCAGGGAGATGCCCAGCAAGAGGCAGAAGTGCAGGAGCTGCAGCTGCCGCGTGTCTGCCAATGCCAGCAGGAGGAAGTGCCTGATGGAGCTGCTGTTGGTCATTTGGTGTGCCTTGGCATGGGGATCTGTAAGAAAAGTAATCATGGAATAGTTGGGTTTGGAGAGGACTTGAAATATCCCAGCACAGCCTGGGGGCACTTTCCCCCCACTGCCTGCCCAGGGCTCTGCTGCCTGGAGCTGTCCCTGCCAGCAGCTGCTTCCCTGTGCCCAGGGCTGGGCCCTGCCAGTGCTGCCAGAGCCCAGCCCAGCCCTGGGGGCTCAGCTCTGCCCTGCAGAGCCCTCCCAGCTCTGGCACTGCCCAGGGGCAGCTCTGGCTCTGCAGGCTCTGATGGCAACGTCAGAGCAACCCTAAGAAAACTGAAAAAGCGACTCTGATGGTGCCTGTGAGGGGCCCTGTGCTGATTTCTGTCACTGCCTGGTTAATTAACATCTAAAAGATTTTTTGTTTTCTCAACCTGAACTGAGAGATGAGGATTCATGTGGAATTTCCCATCCATGCAACCCAGAGCAGTAGATTAAAAAAGCAGATTTTTCCCTTTCATGCAGCCCCTGCCTTGCTGTGCTCCCTGTATAATTTATTTGGAAATGTTCTGCAGTTAAATGCCATGCTGGGAGCAGTCCTGAACAATGCAGCATCCTCCCCACACAAGGAGAACACTCCCAAGCCTCACCAGCTGTCTCCTGCCACCCAGATCTTGTCCCCCAGTGCTGGCAGCAGCTGCCAGGGCTGGCTGAGAGCTGTCCCTGGCAGGCAGCAGAGTCCCTGCCCCAGCACAGCGCCCTGGGCTGCAGGACCCTGCTCTGCAGGACAGCCCTGGGCACCCCTGGCTGCTCTGCACAGGAGACAATCAGAGAATGTACTCACAGGCTCTGCAGGCATTGGGATGTTCCAGCTTGAGGAGATGGCTCCAGGAGCTGCAGCTGCATTGTCCTGCAGCCAGAGGTTCCTGTGCCAAGGGCTGGCAGTGATTGTGCCCCAGGCACTTCTCAGCCCCTTCCCAGCCCTGACTGATTGAAGCTCTCTGCCTCTGTGCTGTGCCCAGGCTGGCTGCAGGCAGTGCCCCAGCCCTGCTGGGCTGGCAGAAGAGCTGCTCATCCAGAGAAATGTGCTTTTGAAGCTCTTCTTGGTGAGCAGGAGCTGCCTCTGTGCCAGGAGCCCAGCCCAGCTCAGCAGCACAGACACAGCACAAGGACTTTAATCAGCCTCTGGGGCTTTGTGCTCAGGCCCTGAACATCAGTCCCTGAGAGGGAGCTGAAGAAACCTCTCCAGAATTCCAAGGCAGAATCCAACTCCAAACTTTCTTGGACTTTTAATGGGTCCCAGAGAGGGACACAACTGAGCAAGTGGCCCCAGGCCCCAGGCAGAGCAGAGAACTGCAGGCAGTGATGACAGGTGGGGACAAAGAGAAGCCAAGTCTTGGTGCCCTGGGGCACAGCAGGGTCTGTGCCACCAAGGGCTGGGAGGAGACACCTTGTCCAGAGGCCCTGGGGCCTCCTGGCACAGCCCCAGCCAGGCTGGGCACTGTCAGCCCCTTGTCCTGCCCTCAGCATCCCCCCCTAGCCCACATCCCAGTGGCCTCAAGGATCTGCTGCAAGGAGTCCCTGGGGAGCCTTGCTCAGCAATGGCCCTGGGGGCTCCTTCATGCTCCCTGCAGGGACTGCAGCTTTTTTAAAGGACTTTGGCTTTGGCTTTTGCCTTGGAGTCTCTGAGAGGTTTGTGCAATCATGGCCCCCAATTATCTGCTGTAATTAGTCCCTGGAGAGGCTTTGTCAGTAACAACACTCAGTGGGGCTCATTAATGCTTCAGGGTACTTCAGTTTTTAAGGTACTTGGTGTTTCCCTTTTGATACAGACTCTATGAGAAGAATTGTGCAGTCACAGCCTCCAATTATCTACTTTAATTAGTCCCTTGAGAGCCTTTATAAGTCATGACACTCAGTGGGCTCATTAATGCTTCAAGGTACTTCAGTAATTTTAAGGTATTTGGTGTTGCCCTTTTGACACAGACTCTGTGAGAGGTTTGTGCAATCATGGCCCCAATTATCTGCTTTAATGAGTCCCTTGAGAGCTTTTTACTGACAGTCAGTGGGGTTCATTAATACTTCGAGATACTCAAGGTTTTTAAGGTACTTTGGATGTTCCTTTCCACTCTGAATCTCTGAGAGGTCTGTTTTCCAATTTTGGCCTCCAGTTCCCCCCTCCAAGGAGTCCATGAGGAGCCTGTGTTGGGGATGGACCTCAGAGGGACCCATTCATGCTTTGAGATACTCTGAGTTTTTCCTCTGACTTTGACTTCTGGAAAGGTTTGTGCAATCTCAGGCCCTGAGGTTCCAGGGCTCAGCTCCAAATGCACCACGGGGCTCATTAGGGTCAAGCAAGTCCTGACACACCATGGCTCTGCCTTGATTTCCCTCGGCTCTGGAGCGTTTATTAGGCAGATTTCCTTTTACAGTTGTGAAGAAATATTTCAACGAGCTTCTAAGAAATAAGTAATCCTATTTTAAAGAGTGTATTTTATTACTGCTCTCTTTAGAGAAGAACTGATTGCAGCTTTCTGTGATTTATATTGATGTAGGGCCACTCCTAAGGAGGTCTCACCACGTCAGAGAAGTTTTACCTTGAGAGTTGACCCAGTGTGGACAACCTTGTCCCGCATTCCCCAACCTCATGTGAGAAACAATTTTCACTTTCAAAGATTTAAAATATCAAGATCTTATCAAAATACAACAGAAGACTGAATAAAGAAAATAACACAGTGCCGGAAGCAAAGGATTCAGTCAGGATGTGCTCATCTACAAAATGGCTGTTCTGTCTTTTATACCTCTGGCCCCTCCCAAAATCTTGTCAATCAACTCCTTCTTCACTGTCCAGTGGTGGAGATCACTGTCTCACACCTTGATTGGAGGTCAGGTGTCACAGACATCTTTTAATGAAAAATCCTTTCTTTAGGATTTTTCCTCCTGAGAAGCTGAGAGGCCTCAAGAACAAAATGTAAACAATGGTTATCTGCACTGTGGAATGCAACAGGTGGATCTGTGATTGGTCTCAAAGAGTTGTTTCTAATTAATGGCCAGTCACGGTCAGCTGGCTTGGACTCTCTGTTTGAGACAGAAGCTTTTGTTATCATTCCATTCTATTCTTAGCTTAGCTAGCCTTCTGATGAAACCTTTTCTTCTATTCTTTTAGTATAGTTTTAATGTAATATATATAATAAAATAATAAATAAACCTTCTGAAACATGGAGTCAACATTCTCATCTCTTCCCTCATCCAAGAACCCCTGTGAACAACACCACAGTCAGGTGCTGCCATAGTAACAAGCCAGCCCTCCCAAATGCCCCAACTACTGAGGCCATCCTGTGATAGCAATGCAAGGGGAGGGGAAGGATAACTATACATCTACAAAACTTCTCTTAACATATATTTAATATTCACCCCTTAATTGTGAGAGTCAACCATAGGATTACGCATCTATAACAAGCCCCCTTTTTCTTTAAGTCATTTTGCTCAAACAGTTAAGTAAAAAATTTTCTTTCTCTCTTGAATGGGTCATACCAGCATCTGTTGATGTGGGCAAGGACAGTGGGAACAGGAGAAAATATCTCAGGTGTTCCCTAGACACACTTATTTGGAATGGACAAAAGGGCATCCCAGAGGTCCAGTGTGGCTTTGACTCCCATCTACCATGTCTGTGTGGCTGCTACCCATAGTTGGTGCATCTTAGGGGTGAGCACAGAGGCCAACTCGGTCCTGCCCTCCAGTCCCTGTTGTATTAAAAGACAACTGAGGAATTACAGAGGTCTGGTATGGCCTTTTGTCCCTACCTTACCATGCCTACAGGGTTGCTACCAAAAGCAGAGCTATGGAGCCTTCTTGGTAGCAAACAAAGGGGCCAACCTGGCCTTGCCCTCCTTCCTTTGTCTTATTTTCTTAAAGAAGCTGTCCCATTACCTTTTACAGTCCCCTTGTGTACTTCTCCTCAACAGATGCTGGTAATTCTCACCCATTAAAACAGGAAGACAGTTCTTGAGCTGGCTGGTAGAAGCTTGACTCTGATTTTTGGGTGTCTTGGTGTTTTTCTGGTTGTCTCTCAGTCCCTGCTTGAGAGTCAATCTTGTTTCACCCAGCCTGGATGTTACAGTCCACTCTTTGGGTTCTTCTCCTGGGCCTTTGACTCTGTTGCCATGAGTCCATCCCCGCTCTGCAGCTCACACGGCCAATTCGGTGCTGAGCAGTGCCTGAAAGGGACCTTCCCACTGAGGAGTTAGAGGCTGATATCTCCATGACGTGATCATCACCCAATTCCTGGGATTAATATTATGGATTCTGAAATCCAGGGTGGTAGTTTGAGGAATTGCCCCTTTATGTCTTAGCCCTTTATAGTGGTTTAGGGCAATTTTGGAGGAGAATTTCCAAATTAGGGCTCCTCCAGTAAGCAAACCCACACAGCCCCTCCCCCCAACCGGTTCGGGAAGGATTTCTCAGAGAGGAGTGGAAAGAACCTGTTTATTTAACAAGCACAGCACCCCCCAGCACACAAAATGAACAATACCGGATGACACCGCTCTGAAAAAAAAGATGACAAATTCAGAAAGTCTCTCTTGGGGGGTGGTCACTCTGTTCTCAGTCCCTCTGGTGCTGGGGCAGCTGCTGCAGGCCGCAAGGTGCAGGATATTGGTGTTTCCCAGGTCCCAGTCCGGAGCAGGTTCGAAATGATCAGAAAAAGGAAAGGAGAAACCGTCCAGGAAGATATTGGACAGTTTAGCTAAACTAGCTAGTGAGCAAAAGCAAGCAAGAGCGAGAGAGCAAAGCAAAAAGCAAAAGCAGCAAAAGCAAAAGCTGCAGTCTCTGTGTCCCGCCAGGCTGATAAGAAAACCAAAACAAAACTTTCCCTCTTCAGAGCCGGTCTTAAAAGTACAGAACATAATATCCAACATTAACAGAACACATGAATGGGGATACAAGCATCATAACGTCACTCTAGGACACCCTTCTAAGGTTTGTGCTATAGACATCACTTATTCCTTAGCATTGGCTTCCCCTTCCTCATAGGTGGCAACCTTCTGGGGTGAGGTCAGGAAGGGAAACCCAAACATCATTTCATAGGGTGGGACCCCCAGATCTGACCAGGGTTGGGTTCTAATTCTTAATAAATCCAAAAGGGAGACATTTAATCCATGACATTTGGGTTTCAATCATTAGCTTCACTAGAGCTCTTTTAAGAGTTTGATTCATTCTCTCAACCTGACCGGAACTCTGTGGATGCCTTGGAGTGTGTAATTCCCATTTCACTCCCAGGGCCCAATTTTCTGCAACATCTTCAATGTGAAATGAGTTCCCCAGTCAAAATCAATCCTGTTTACCATCCCATATTGGGGGATGATTGATTCTAGAAGTGTTTTACTCACAACACTGGCATTGGCTTTCACAGTGGGTACCACCTCTACCCAATGAGTCAAGTGATCTACTATCACTGGCAAAAATTTCCACCATTGTACCTGGGAAGCTCAGTAAAGTCTACTTGGATGTTTTGAAAGGGCCATAAGGCCAGTTCTCACCCTCCTCTGGGTGTTTTCCTCATGATTTTCTTATTCACTTGTTGACATATCACACCCTGTTCAGTTACTTGCTTAGCGATTCTGAAAATTCCTGTGCATCCCCAGTCCCTTAGAAGTTGATCCCTTAGCACTTGTGTACCCCAGTGTGTTGTTCCATGTATGCCTTCTAGCATTTTCTTGGCAAGGGGTTTATTATTATTTCCTTCCATCTGCTCATTTCCCTTTGTTATCTTTCTTGGCTCCTGTTTTAAGGAGTTCTTCCTCTTCTGTCCCACTGAATAAAGGGCCTTTTTGCATTTCTCTCATGGGTGTTAATACTATTATTAGTTTTTCTGTCTCTGATTCAGTTGCATTTTTAGCTTCTAAATTGGCTAAATTGTTCCCTTGCTCCCTTTTTGATGTCCTTCAACATATACCACCACTGCTTCCTCTGGTAATTGTAAGGTTTCTAACTCTTCTAAGACAAATTTTTCATGAATCAGTCCCTTTCCCTTTGAATTTAATAGCCCCCTCTCTTCCCATATTTTTCCAAAGATATGCACTGTTCCAAAAGCATATTTTCAGTCTGTATATGTTGTTCCCCTTTTCTGTGCTAACATTTCCAGAGCTCGTTTTAGGGCATACAACTCACACCTTGGGCTGACCAGTTGGAAGGTGACTTTCTCTTTTCTGTGGCCACCATCCCTTCATGCGCTATAGTGTACCCCGTTACCCTGTGCCCTTTATTACCTGTGAAGAGCCATCGATGCACAATCATTTTCCACCTTGGAGTGGTTGATCTGTTAGGTCCTCTCTTCCTTTAGTTTGATGGTTTATAACCTCTAGACAATTATGTATTAGTTCCTCACTTGGTTCTCCATACAAAAACTGGGCAGGGTTGAGTTGGTTACTCACGATCAGCTCTAAACCATTATCTATTAAGATGGCTTCATACTTTAGCATTCAGGAATCAGTGAGCCATTTCTGTCTTTTGGCTTAGGATACTTCTGAGTGTGGGGTATATGTTTTCAATTTTCCCATAAAGGTTAATATTTTGGTTTGAAAAGACAGGTGTCCACTAAGGAAGGCAGGAGCCTCCCTTGAAATGGAAAATGTAAACCCCCCACCTCATAATTATAATAATTTTGAAATTAGGAGGATCTTAGGCAAAGATATTGGAATAGGAATAACAGTTCTTTACTAGGAAAGCTAAAAATACAAATGTAATAGTACAAACAAAAAAATAACAACCTACTGACAGAGTCAGAACACCTGTTGGTCGGGTGTTGGCAGCAGTCCCATTGAATGGCAGCTGCAGTGCTCCTGCAGTGACAGGTGTGGTTCTGTTGGAGCAGGGATCCTGCAGAAGGTGTAGTTTTCCTCTGAAGGTCCAGTGGTGGTGTAGATGGGCCTGATCTTCCTCTGGGAATCCAGTGGAGAAGAAAGCTGCTCCTCTGGGCATCCAGTGGGGCTGAAAGCTGCTCCTCTGAGAATACAGTGGAAAAGCTGTACTGGTGTCCCAAAATCTCAGATTATATCTCAGTAGGAATGCTTGGCTCCTCACTCTGGGCAGAGCTTCTCACAATGGGATGATGTAATTTTTATCAGTCATACAGTGAGACTCAATGGCCCATTAACAGAAGATACCTCCCCAGAGGGGGATTGATTGAGGCAAAGATAAAGAAAAACTGCCCAATTAACAGAAAAACTGCCCCACCTCTAAGAGGTAGGAATAGGATACACACCCAGCTACATCTTTCAACTTAAGGCATTTACAGATGCTGCCATTTTAAGTTCTAACTGAGTTTGGCCTCCCTAGTTTGTTTTTTTTTCTACATGCTCTCGCAGCCCCCTTAAAAACTTCCTGAGAGACCTGACCCTCCTTCCAAAGATGATACATCCTCTTTTTATTCTTAAGTTCCTCCAAAACCTCCTTGCTCATCCAGACTGGACATTTGCCTCATCGACTTGTCTTTCAGCACACAGGGACAGTCTTTTCCTGTGCCCTCAAGGTCTCTGTTTTGAAGCACGCCCACCCTTCCTGAACTCCTTTGTTTTTAAGGAACTCTCTGAATAAGTCTCCTAAACAAGCCAAAGTCTGTCCTCTGGAAATCCAATGTAAAAGTCTTATTGATGTTCCTCCTGACTTCACTGAATATTGAGAACTGTATAATTTCACGATCACTGTTCCCCAGTGGCCTCCAACCATCACATCTCCCCCAGCCCATCTCTACTTGCAAACAACAGATCTAACACAGTCCCTCCCCTGATGGGCTTACCCATCTGCTGCCACAAAAAGTTGTCCTCCACACACGCTAAAAAAATTCCTGGACTGCCTTTTTTCAGCTTTTTTAACTTCCCAGCAAATGTCTGGCAGTCTGAAGTCACCAACAAGAACAAGAGCTGATGATCCAGAAACATTCTCTAGCTGTTTATAGAATAAGTTGTCCATCTCTTCTTCCTGGTTGGGTGGACAATAACAGACTCCCAGTAGGATGTCAGCCTTGTTGGCCTTCCCCCTAATTCTCACCCACAGGAATTCAACTTCATCATCATTAGTTTCAATACCTATGGTGTCCAAAGCCTCCCTGATATAAAGGGCCACCCTTCCACCTCTTCTCCCTTTCCTGTCTCTCCTGAAGAGCTTGTAGCCATCCGGTGCAGCGCTCCAGCCATGTGAGTCATCCCACCACGTCTCCCTGATGCCAATTACATCATAGTTCTGCTGCTGCACCATGGCCTCCAGCTCTTCTTGTTTGTTACCCATGCTGCATGCACTGGTATACATGCACCTCAGCTGGGCTGCTGATTTCAGCCCTAACTCAGGCTTGCCACCCTTGGGCCTGCTTCCAGACTGCCAGATGCATCCCCTTCCCCCTTCAAACCTAATTTAAAGCCCTCTCAACGAGTTCTGCCAGTTCACAAGCTAAAAACCATCTGTCTGTCCTTAACAGAGAGATGGATCCTGTCTGGTTCCAGCAGGCCAGGTGCTGTAAAAGTTGCCCTGGGATCAAAGAATCCAAAATTCTGCCAATGACACCAACCCTTGAGCAACTTACTGATAATGCGAGCTCTTGTATTGCTTTCACTGTTTTTCTCAGCCAGCAAAGGAACTGAGGAAAAGACTACCTGTGCCCCTGTCCTATCAACCACTTGTCCCAGAGCCCTAAACTCCCTCTTAATTGTCCTGACATTCCTCTTTTCAATCTCATCACTGCCAGCCTGGACTATCAGCAGTGGGTAATAATCAGAGGGCTGAATCAGCCCAGGCAGTCTCTCAGTAATATCCCATATCCAGGCCCCAGGGAGGCAGCAGACCTCTCTGTGGGGTGGGTCTGGTCGACATATGGGGCCCTCTGGTCCCCTCAGAAGGGAGTCACCCACCACCATTACCCTTTTTTTTCCTTTTTCATGTTGGAGGTGGTAATCCCTCTCCCAGATCAATCATAATTGGAAGGCTTACTGGGCAGATAATTTTCTTCTAAATCATCTGTCTGACTCTCTAGATCCATGGGCTCATACCTATTCTGAAGTGGCACCTGACTAAGGGATGGGGGTTGGGAGGAGTTTTTATTAATAATTCCTCAAGCAAGGACCCATTTCCAGTCCCCTTCATCTACCAAGTGTTCTTCTATTGTGTGACAGTGGGAGGCACAGGAGTCCTCTGACTCTTGTGGGGCCTCCCTCAAGGATGGAAAGGCTGAACTCCACCAATCCGTTTCCCTTTCACTTGCCCTGATACTCCTTAGTCTTTCCACTTCCTCTCTAGCTTGGCCACCAGTGAAAGGAGATTGTTCATCTGTTCACGCTGCAGGCAGATGTCCTCTGCAATGCCCCCTGAAACCATAGAGAAGCTCAAACAGTCCACACAAGAATGAGTCTGTACAGACACATCCTTTTTGGAGGGTTCAGTTTGGTTACACAGATTTGCACTAACTAGGATTTTTAATCCTGTGAAGACCATTACTAAGTGAAACCCTGAAATAAAACAACAAAAACACCAAAAGCAACACACAGCAAACCTTCTGAACAGGGGACTCCTGGAAATCTGCAACCCTGCCGGCAGGAACTGCTGCACAAACTGCTGTGCCACACCCTCAGAGCCGTGCCATGCCCCTGTTTGCCCACAAACTGCCCTGCCACGCCCTCAGAGCTGTGCCATGCCCCTGTTTGCCCACTCCAGGTCATTCTGCTCCCCAGAGGCCTCTTTTAAAGCCCCCACCTCACACCGCAGCCAAGAAAAACCCCTCTGAGCACCTGTGTGGACTAACAAGCACAACACAACCCACCTGCTAAGTGGCTCTATGGGGGTGCAGCCCCATCCTGCCCCCAGGGAGGGGAGTTTAGGAGCTCAGAAATGCTCCTTGGGCCTCAGAATTGCAGGTAAGTGAGGGCAACCCCATTCTCTCTTCACATGGCAAAGAGGAAAACAGTTCCCTGGATACCCACAACATGGACCAGAGAAAGATGTTAACCCCAGGTGAATGACCTTGTTTCCCCACCTCCACAAGAACCACTGGGACCCCATTGCAGAGAAGCACAGGGTCACCAAGGACAGATGGGACACTGCTGGAGCCAAGAGTCTTGTACTCTGTTTGATCTCTTCCCCACCCCAGTCCTGATCTTCCCCACACCCATGCAGCTCCACTCTTTCCTTCCCCACCCTGTCCTCCATCTTCCCCCTTTTTCCTTCTCACTCTCCTGTTTCCTATCCCTTTCTATCTGTCTACTGCTCATTTATTCTTCAATGAATTCCCTGCTGTTGACTTTTTACATGATCTCCTGGATTGCTCATCGTTCTCAAACGAGAATCCAAAATACACATTGACACTGCTTGAATCACATGCTAAAGATCCTCACTTCTTTATTTATGCAATTGATAAGCATAAATCATAATAAATAGAACTTTAGTTAAATTCTACACCATGCACCTCATGTCTTCCTCAGATGTGGTTGCAATCTGCTGTAATAGCAATTAAAAGGGAAGGAAATGAGGGCACCTAGACCACTGATAAACAAAAGGTAATTTGGGATTATGACACTCTCTTTGAAAGTGTTTCCAATCTTGGTGACATCTTGTTAATGACACTTATTATCCCATTGATGGTAAAGCCACAGCTTTTCTTTTACAGTACTCTATGCCTTATACCCAATTATAGTGCTGATTGAATCCCAATGGAACTGTCCTCTAGCTGTTAGAACATACAAGTGTGAGCCCCAAATGGGAGCAAATGGCCAACTGTGGATGTTGATGCCTGATGGACAGGAACAGCAAGGATTTATTTCTGAAAATAATACTATTAACAACTAAGACATTTGCCTTGACTTTTAAGAAAATGTCAATATCATGTTGAAACCCCAGTGACTGTACTTGCATATGCTGGAAATGGATGTATCTGTATGAGAACTCAGTGTGATTCTATGTTTACAGAAAACACCACCTGAGAGACATCTGATCCCTCTAATAGTGATATCTGTAGTTTTAGCAAAATGATGGGATGCAGCTTGAACAATTCAGCTCCCTCACAACTCAGCAATTGCTACAATCCAACTGCAGACTGTGTCAAGTTTCATTGCCTGGAGTGAATCTGGCATTGGCAAGAAACTGTTGCAATATGATGATCAGAGTCCATGCTGAAATGGACAACAGCGCAACAGACAAAGAACCCGCATTACCACCCATGGTCAGGCAGAGAAGATGCACCATGTCCTGGAAAGAGGGAAGAAAGATAGAGAGCATTGCTGGTGGGAAACTATTTTTGGATGGCCACCTAGAGCAACTGGAAGTTTGAATTTAATGTTGCATCCAATTGTAGTTTTGTTAGTTTTGGCTTTATTGTGTTCACTGCTTATAATCATCCTGTATACCCTGCTGGAAGATAAACCAAATTATATGCATCAAACATGTAAACCACCTACAACAAACTCAGTGCATTAAATGTTATATAATTTCACTATTTCTGACCCATTAATAAGAAAACCTATCAATTAATTGTACCCTTACCTCTAATCTGCAATATGCCATATAGTTATGACAAAGACACAAGAGATTCTTACCACTCAAGGAGATGGTAATGTTTATTAAATGTAGGTGCAGGGTAAAGAGACTCAAAGCTGGGCACAGGATATGAGGCGTGACCTCACCACTGCCCAGAACAGAGGGACAATCAGAGCCCTGGTCCTGCTGGCCACACTATGGCTGACACAGAACACCAGGATGCCCCGGGCATATACCTGACCATAATTCCATCCTTCCCCACCCATCCTATGAAATAAAGAATGGACATTTTCCTTGGCCCTCCTTTGTTATTAATATTTTTTAAAAAAACACACTTTCTATAGTCTTTTCTTCTATAGTACCATCCAGATTTCCTTTCCTTTCTATAGTACCCTCCAGATTAAGTTCAAATGGAGCTTTTGCCTTCCTGATGGTCTTTCTACAGGAGGTCAGGGCTGAGGGCTGGGACCCATGGTGGGCTGGGTGGGAAAAGCCCTTTGGCACTTTGGCTCAGGGCTTCCTTGGGGATGTTTAGGGGAGGAACACAAGGTGGGACAAGAGAGAGCTGCAGAACATTGAGAGAGGAACAAGAGCAGGCAAAGTTGAGGGGCAAAGGCATTTAAAAGGCCTTTGTGCCCAGGGGCATCAGCATGGAAACCGCCAGGCCTCTGGGAAAAAGGGCAGCCATGCCCACCAGGCCTTTGTGACCCGCGGTGACATTGGGCCCAGAGGCATGTCATCAGGCCCAGACAATGTCACATGCCATTGTGACCCAGGTGCATGTCATGGGCCTTGGGGCTGCCAATCCCTGCAGTGGCCACTCCCAGGAGAGCAGCTCTCTGAGGAGGCAGCAGCTTCTCTGGAGGCAGCAGCTCCCCTGGGCGGATGTGGCCAGTGTTCACCACAATGTGGAAGAAGGAGGAGGTGAATGCCCACGGCCAGCCTCGTGAGGGGCAGCCACTGCTGTACCGATGGCGACAGGTGAGGGATAGGGATGGAGGGACAGCCTGCAGTGGGACCTGGGGGAAGCCCTGGGGCAGAGACAGCCAGGCCTGGCACCGGGCCATGCTCTGCGGAGGGGACAGCGCTGGGATGGCCCAGGCACAGCAATGCCCAGAGGCAGCGAGCCCAGCTGGGAACCCGGCCCGGCCTGGCTGCTGTGGCCAGCACCTGCCTTGGGGCCAGGCCTGGGCTTGATGAGGGACACCGTGCCCACACAGCCAGCTCCATCCTGTGCCTCCTCCTGCTTCCCACAGGTGACCCACAGGCAGCCACAGGCAGCACCTCAGGTCATCTGGATGACTATCACGCCCATCCCTGGGGACAGGCCCACTCTGTTCCCCAAACCCATCCGGTCACGGAGCCCCACCTGGTCCTGCACACGCAGGGGCAGCCAGGAGGGCAGGCGCTCAGTGCCCCACAGCCGTGTCACAGGGCCACAGAGATTATCCGTGTCGGACTTGCCACCTCTCCACGGCCCTAAGGTGACACTGGCACCTCCAGACCAGCTCAGTGGTCAAATGTCCAGCGTGTCCACTGACAGTGCCAAGCTGCCCCCTTTGCCAGCAGCACCTGCAGCAGCAGCCTCTGGATCCTCTCCCAGAGGCACAGCCCGTGCTGTGGGCCCCATGGCCCGGGGCCAGCCAGAGCGTGTGCCACCTTCTCCATGGGGCACTCTGGCTGCAGGCAGAGCCCAGGGAACACCTTCCCTGGGGAGCAGAACGGAAGGGCTCTGGCAGGGGTCAGCGGCAAGGCAGGGCCACCGCCTGCCCCCCGTGACACCTGCACGGGGCGCGCCGCTCCACACTGGGGCCCGGCCGGCCTGGAAGCACCTGGGGTGCTCTGCGAAAGAGGGGGGCATTGAGGTGCAGGAAGGGCATGGTGGCCACATCTACAAAGACCTTTTTGGAGGCCTCAGCCCACACCTGTCAGAAGACAGGTCCATCATGTCCACCTGCAGTCACAAACAGTCAAGTGCCCACCAAGAGGTGGATGCAGAGCCCCAGGAGCTGCCCAGTGCTTCCAGCTCAACCAAAGGCTCCACAGAAGAGGCAGCAAAATGCTCTGAGCTCCCTTCCCCTGCCCAGTTGGCAGAGCAGAGCTCTGTCTCTGGAAACTCACAGCCCTGGGACACTCCTGTCAAGGGGCTGGAGGAAAAGCGAGAGGAGGAAGAGCTCCCAGAAGCACAGGCTACAGGACAGTGGGACAGCGACCTGCAGAGTTTGTGGCTGGCCCTGTTCTTGAAGGAGAATGAGGTAGAGGCAGAAGCTTCTGCGCTGGCTGGAGATCCCTGGGACAAGGGCCACAGCAAGCTCTTCCTCACATCAGTACCTGAGGAAAGCTCAGGCTTCTCAGCTTCTCCTTTCTCTGGAGGCCCCTGTGAGCAAAGGGCAACTGGTCAGCCAGCCAAGCATGCTGCACTTTACAAGCAGCTGTGCATGGGGCCTGAGGATTTGCTACAACTTAGGAGAGAAAAGAGAGAGGAGCTGGAGAAGCTGGAGGAAGAGAAAATGCATGCAGAGCTCTTTGGAGACACCTCCTCCTCCATGAGCAATGAAGAAAGCCCCATGACATCCAGCTACAACCTCAGGGATCCATCAGGCGCCACCCTGGAACCAGCTGCAGACCCCTTGGTGCCACTCAGCTCTTGCTGTGTGACCAAAGAGGCCACAGCAGAGACAAAATTGCTCAGAGCTTGTGTCTCTTGAGCTGTTTGCAGACTTGGGCTCTGACTCTGAGGACTCGCCGTGCCTGGAAACTCTGCTGAACGAGCTCCTGGAGAAGAGGGAGCAAGAAGTGGCAAGAGAGAGGGACAGAGAGGTAGAGAGCCCATTGTCACTCCCACTGCGAGACCGAGAGTTAGAGCCAGTGCCTACGTCTCCAGGCAGTGACCTCAGCGACCAGGGGCACGGCGAGCCTCTCCGCAGGGCTTTGCTCAAAGACCCAAATGTGTCTGTGGGTTGTGCCCCGCCTGCTGACCCTGCGGAGGAGGCAGAAGAAGCAGGCATGGAGGCTGGCCGTGCCCAGGCCGCCCCTGCCCAGGCAAAGCCCTGCGGGCAGGAGCCGCCGGCAGGAGCTTGCCTGGAGCCTGCCCAGCCCCTGGCACGCAGCGTTCCTGCCCACCCCGCTGGCAGCGCAGCCGCCCCGCAGCCCCCGGCCCCGCGGCCACGGCGCTCCATGGCCAGGACGGCCCGGCGGGCGCTGTGCCGCCTTTTCTCCTTCAGCTGCCTCAGGGGGCAGCCAGAGCAGTGAGCCCAGGGCCCGCACCAGGACGATGCCCAGAGACGCCGGCTCCCCCTGAGCACGCCCAGCTCCCGGGGGCAGCGGCCGGTCCCAGAGCCGCCGGCAGCAGGGACAGACCAACCCTGGGCACACACCCATGGATGGGTGGGTGGTGGCCAAGGCAAACACTTGCCAAAGGTAGGTCCTGCTGCCGGCCCCAGCCCCTCAGCCCCAAGCCAAGAGCAAGGCAGCCTGGTCAGGCAGAGCCGGCTGAGGAAGGATGACAGCGCTGCCTTGTGCACTCCACAGAAGCTGACTTTAGGCTGCATTGTGGGGGTGCATCCCCACCCTGCCCCCAGGGAGGGGGGTTTGGGAGCTGAGAAATGCTCCTTGGGCCTCAGCATTGCAGGTAAATGAAGGCAAACCCATTCTCCTTTCACAGGGCAACAAGGAAAGTGCCTCCCTGGGTACCCTTAAAATAGAGTGGAGAAAGGTGTAAACCCTGGATGGATGGCCTGGGGTCCTCACCTCCACAAGAACCACCGGGACCCCAGTGCAGAGAAGCACAGGGCAAGGAGGGACTGATGGGACATTGCTGGAGACAAGAGTCTTGTACTGTCCACTGTTTGATCTCTTCCCCAATCCACCCCACCCTCACTTTTCCCTCTCTTTCCTTCTCACTCTCCTATTTCCAATCTGCTTCAATTTCTCTACCCAATATTTATTGTTAAATAAAATCCCTGGGTTTGACTTTGGTAGATGATCTCTTTGGCACCTTAATTCAATCAGAGCCGTCTCTCCATAAGCACATCTTCAATGCTAGTGCAGAGTGGAAGAGTCTGGACTTTAGGCTGAACCTGGAATGCAGTCTGATCTAGTGTGTGTGGATTTATATTTTGTACTGCATGTCATGACAGATTTTAGTTCCTTAGAGAAACGCCCCTACCTAAAATATTCCCTCTTGGAGCTTTGTTCAAAGCCATTTGGAAGACAGCTGGAGATAGAATTGTCTTTAGAGGTCATGTGGCAATCCCCAAATGTAAGAGGATCTGCTCTTCCTGTGCTCCACTCTCCTCATTAGGCAGTTTCTCCTGGAGGTGCAGAGCTGCATTTTTGGTGTCGGTGACTCCTGCCAATTCTCCTCCAGAAGATGGCAGGAGGCTGGATTTGCTCTGCAATGTCTTTTGGCACTGACAGCAAGCTGGGGATGTTATTTACAGAGGTTTGTTGTGACAGTGCAGGGAGGGCTGAGGGACATTTGCCTGTGAATAGCAGCAAAATTTAAGACTCTGCTGTGTTTTATTTATGACGTGTTTCCAGATGCTGGGCACAGAAATAATTTGCTTAATAAATAATACAAATAAACAGACATCCAACACCTCGTGCTTGCAGCCCAGACAGCCACACACAGAGCCACAGCCTGCGAGGGAGCTGGAGGCTTTGCAGCAGTTCTGCTTTCATGGAACCCTTCAGGTTGGAAAAGACCTTCAAGATTATCGGGTCCAATTTTTGAATGAATCCCACCACATCCACCAACCCAAGTGCAATGCCTACTCATTTTTGAGCACTTGAGGGATGATATCTCCACCATTTCCCTGGGCAGTCCATTCTAATGCTAACCATCCTTTCAGTGAAGAAATCTTTCATAATATCCAACCTGGACCTGCTGTGTCACAGCTTGAGGCCCTTTCTCCATGTGCTATTCTTTCCTGGGAGAAGAAACCAATCCTGACCTCACTCAGCCTCCTTTCAGTGGCTGTAGAGAGAAATAAGGTCTCCCCTGAGCCTCATTTTCTCCTTTTTAAGGTCTTCCTCAAGCCATTACTGTAATGAGTGACCAAGGGCTGGACAATTCCTTTTCCAGCTGTTTTCCTCTCTTTCCAGAGCCCCATCAAGTATCCCAGGGCACAGTGAGCAGCTCGTGACCCCCAGTGCTGGATGATGTGATTTCAGTATCTTTAGGCACCAGAGTTAACCTTGGGGAAATTATTCCAGGCACTAAAATCTGGGAGTTTTAGTTTACATTATCAAGCATTGGAACAGGCTTCCCAGAGTAGTGGTGGAGTCACCATCCCTGGAAGTGTTCAAAGGGGTGTGGATGAGGACAGGGTTTAATGGTGTTGACAGTTGGACTGGATGAACTTGGAGCCCTTTTCCAACCTTTGCAATTCTGAAATTCCATGATTTGGGTGATCTCCCAGGTCCCTCTGCCCCGGCTGCAGAAGTGATGTGTGGAGTCACCTTGTTGGCCTGGTCTTTGGTTCCTGGAGCTATTTTAGGTGTCCCAAAGTGTCCAGTGGGCTGTAGGAGGGAATGAGGCTCCTCTTGGCTCCCTGTCCTGTTGACCAGCAATATGTAAATGCACAGATTGGTTGACTAAAGTTTCAATAAATTCAGTGCCAGGGCAGCGGGATCACACTCAGGCTGTGGAGAACTGAATGATCTTGAAGGGTTTTTCCAACCCAACCCATTCTGTGATTTATTTCACCCTAAACCAGATGTGCACTTTGTTAGGTGATTCACACTCTAAACTCTATTCAGTTTGTTGATTAGATTGTCTTTAATTGACGATAATTAAATCAAGATGAATAAATTACAGACACCCCAAATTATGCAGATGAATTCAAATCTTCTCCTGTGCCTCAGTTTCTCCACAGGAAGAATTTAATTAATTTTTACCTTGTAAGGCTAAATAAAAATATCAGCATATCCAACAGTAGAGAAAATGAGGTCAATATTCCTCTGTTATGTCTTCATGGTTTGAAATGACTGGTTGGGAGAAGACACCAGGTCTGGCTAAGAGTGGACAGATAAAAAACATATTTCAGGCATTTTTTCCTCCTCATAGGCACATTCTGGCTGGAGTTCCAGAGCAGTTTTTATTCCCTTCTATCCCTTGGAGAGAGCACATTTTCTTCATCCATAAGGGTGAAGAAAGAATCGTGCCAAGAGCAGAGTGACAGTGGTAAATGGATAATAAATATTTTTACATGAACTGTTACAGCTATGGCTGGGGTGAAATCATTCCAGGAGACAGCAGGAACAGCACAAAGTAATTTGGAATCTTCAGGAGTGCATGTCCTGGGATACCCAAACCCACAACACATGTTACACCAGGACAGGAAACTTCAAATGCTGCTGTTTAAAGTTTAAAGGCGTGTTGGATAGAAAAAGGAGACAGAGGGTGCTGAAAAATTCCTTGGAAAATGAGGAATAGTAGAGAGAAAGTAGGGAGACTGGAGAAACAGAGAAAAAGAGAATTATTCCTTTTTTAAACATTTGGTGTCTATTCTGGAGCCTTTCTTCTTCTATTTGAGGTAAATATTTAAAAAGATCTAAAAAATGGAGGAATATTCAGCATTGCCACGGACTGGCACAGGAGGGGAGATTTCCCCCGGAGAGAGGCTCCTATTGCAGGCAGCTGCAGATCCCTCGGCTTTGGCTGCACAGCAGCTGGAAATGCAAGTCCAGGAGCTCTGTCCATGGCCAGCCCCAGCAGGTGACAGCAAGGACAGGGCCCTGGCAGCTCCAGGACATTTGCAGGGAGCGCCTTCAGCAAGCGCTGGGGGCTGGGACTGGGTGCAGAAAACGCCCTGGGGGTCTCTGCAGCCAGGCTAAAGGAACAAAGTTTTGTTATGAATAAGAAGCTTGACTAGGCCAATATTCAAGCAGCAATCAATTTATTATTTAATATGGTAAAGTATGAGCAATACAGCGCTGGGTACAGTGGGGGAAGTTTTCCCTCCAACTGCACACCGATAATTGAGGGTTACAGGTATTTATAGGGGTACTCATCAGCTTTTTTCAACAGTTTCTATTTCTAATTTCTTTACTCATCAGCAATTTTTATTCCAAATTATTACATCAAAATTCTATACACTATTGTGATCTTAGTTTATCAGGATGTATTTTCAAAGGAGGATCCCAGATGGTGGCAGTCCAGTTTCCAAAAGAAGAAAGACGAATCCCATCTGGTGAGGTCCAGCTCCCCAGATGTGTCCACCTTTTAATTGCAGAGACTATAAATCTAACAACAGTGACGTCGAGCTTCCCTTTGGTCGAAACCATAAATCCTTGAGGTGATGGTCGATCTTCCTTTCTCAAGCTGTTTTTCTATGCTTCAATAAGGCGTGAGATAAGCATATTTCCTTTATATATATTCCAAAGCTATAGTTTCAAGGATACAAGTAATATTCTAAAATTGTACTTCAAAAGGTTATTATTGCAGAGCTCTTTATGGATTAACTGCAAGCAAAAAGCAACATCCTTAACACCTTAATTCCAATGCTCCTAAATCAACCAGGGTGAATTGCAAACAAAAGATAGGTTCAAAGGCCTTTTTCCATACTTTATTTTCCTCAGTTATTATTAGAATTCACAGCTCTCCCATTGTTGGGGTCCACACATTTCGCACTCACAAATACACACGTCGCCTGTTTGTACCTGACACAGAACACAGCTTTGTATTTCACATCCTCAAGGTCTTCCTGGCAGCTGTGGCAAAAGTGGAGGCTCTGGAATTGCTTCCAAGGCCTGGCAGAGCTGCAGTCCCGGAGCCCTCTGTGCTCCCTGCTGGCCCCTCCATGCCCTCAGCCCCGCCATGCTCTCGGTGAAGCCCCAGCCCCCTTCAGTTTCTTCAGCCCCTCACAGTCCTCTCACCCCCCTCAGTCCCTTCTGACCCATCCCGTCCCCTTAGAGCCGCTACCCCGTCAGCCTGTGCCCCTTGCCTGTCACCTCAGTGCCACCATGGCCTCGGCTGCCCCACAGCCCTCAGCCCCAGCAGCAGCTCAGGGTCACCGTCCCTTCAGCGCCACCGCCCCCTGAGCCCCCTGAGCCCCCTCTGTCTCCCCGTCCTTCAGCAGCTCCTCAGGGGACAGTGCCTGGGGCCAGCGGCAGCTCCCACCACTCCAGGGACACAGGGGCTGGAAGTGCTGCTCCGCCCGGCCCGGCCGCCAGCTCAGACCCAGCACAGGGACAGGGGACACAGGGGGCACCGGGGCAAAAGCAAGAGGTGAAAAAGGCAGCCCAGGGGGGAAAGAGCTAAAAATGCAGCCTAGGCCTACACAGCTCAATCTATGCATGTAAACTTCCACATACCTCTAACTAAAGAACTATGCACATTTCTAAATCTATATCTAAGCATCTAAATGTAAGCATCTATATGTAGGCGTCCAAATTTAGGCATCTAAATGTAAGCATCTAAATGTAGGCTTCTACATGTAACTCTATTAATATATAAATGTAAATCTCAAAATCTAGAAATGTAACTCATTCTATCCCATCTATAACAATATAGATCAATTTAAGTGTTTAGATGTATATATATGCACATATAAACACACCTGTATAAATCTATACATGTAACTATATGGATATAGAAATAGAATTGTAGAAATCTATAAATCTATGTATATATGAAGAGTTTCCAGCAGGTCGATGGTCACAGGCTCTCCCTCTGATCCTTCTTCCCATGCAGGGCAGCCCTCCTGGCAAGGTAGATCAGCTGGAAATCTGAGAAGCAAAGGGAACACTGGGTCAGTATTGGCCTCTGTGCATCTTTCCCTTTGGAAGTGACTGTCCTTCTATCAAAGACTGTAAAAGATGGCCAGAAAGGCAGGCTGTCACTTGGCAGTTTGAAGCCTGCTCTTCAAAGAGCCAGGCTCTTTCCAAGTGTTTAAAACTTCTGAAGTTTTGAAGTATCCCAATACACTGAAAGCCCTCGCAGTGCAAAGGGCCCCCACGAGAGCTTGAAACACAGACAGTGCCAGCTGCCACAAAGAAGCCCAGCCTGGTTCTTTCTCTGTGCTGACAGAGAGACCTCAGTCCTCACTGAAATGGCTGAAGCTGAAGGTGCTGGGAGCTGAGTTAGGAACTAGCACCGTTCCCTGCCATCTACAACCTGCCCTGTGCAGTGAGCAACAGCTCCTCCAAAACAACCACCAGCTCTGGGCCATCCCAGAGGGAAAGAGCTCCCTACCAGGCCTGCAGGCAGCACCAGCTTTGCTCAAGAATGCAGATCCAAAGTGCTCTCTCTCTCCTTTAGTTCTGGCTAATTTAAAGGGGTAATTTCATTTTTTCCTTGAGCTACTGGATTTGTGACTAATGATTTCCTTGGCCTCAGAGCTTCTGCTGCTTGTATTTTTAATGGATCTCACTACAGCTATCAGCAGACTGGCACTGCATTGATTTAATGCTTGGAGACAACAAGCTTGGACTTCTACACTGACTTTTTGCTGGGCTTTTCCTCTCTTGCTTCAAGAGTCACTCAGTGTTGCCTCCAGAGCACTGACACCCTGCAGCAAACTTATCCATGGACATCAGCACAAAACTGGGACACCTGGCTTGGTGACACAAGTGCCACAAGCTCAGGTTTATTCCCTGCTCTCTTGCCACAGCAGAGCACTCAGTGTCAGAGCCTCTGGAGAAGCATGGAGGGCAGGGCTCAGGCAGGTTGTGCCCGTGCAGGATTTGAACTAAAGGCACCAGGAAGCAGCAAGCCTGCAGACAGGAACTCAACACTTCTCATCTCCCTTCCTGCCAGAGGCAGGCTCAGAGCAGCCATCTCACACCTCTCTAAACCAATGGGGGCTCTGTCCTTACCAAGCTCCTCAGGCTCCTGGGAATTGTTCCCGCAGCTCTCGGTGCCAGGCAAAGCTCCCTCTGCTGCAGCTCTGTCCACAGGCTCCCCTCCTGAAGACTCAGGGGCAACAGTAATATTCCCTTTGAAAGAGAAACAGAAAGGAAGAAACCCTTCTCACCACTTACACAAAACACCTGGTCCAACACCTCCATGCCTCACACACTTAATCCCTTGTTCCTAACAAGAACTCTGGGCCCCAAAGGCCTTCAACAGTCAGAAAAATTTGACTTCTCAGACACAGTCCAAAAGCTGTCAAAGCTGACAGTGACAGTGTTGAATGTGGGGGTGACACTGAACACATGGAATGGCTGCTAAGGAGGAGTCCTGCCAGCTCCTGGCACAGGGATGTGCTCCTCCCTCCACAGCCCTGAGCACAGCAGTCTCATCCAGGCTGCAGCTTGGCAGGGACAGCATGGGAACACACATCTCTTCCCACAGAGATGCCCAAGAGCAAGGGGACTGAGCTCTGCAACATGGAGAGCAAGAGTGGCCAGTTTGCCCAGCTGAGGATTTCCCAGATGGAAACTGGGCTGCAGGCAGCAGCTTCCTGAGAGGACAAGAAAGCTGCAGCTGCAGCCCAGCCCCAGCCACGGCTCTGGGAGCGCCTACACGCACGGCAGGGCTCACACAGCAGCAGCAGCTGCAGCCCAGCCCTTGCTTTGCCTTGGCCTTCCCACCCAAAAGAGGCACAGCCCACATCTGCTGCTGGAGCAGAGGCACCTCTGGCATGCCTGTCCCTGCACGGGACACTTGGCCTTCAGTGTCACTTCTCCAAACACTCTTCCCTTCTTTCCCATCAAACAAAGCCTCTTAGAACCTACAAAGCTTTCACTTCCTCACCACAAATGCCCCTGCACCAGGGATTCTTCCCAGGAAAACAAGCACCCAAACTTGGCCAACACAGGCTCACACCTTTTCATCCTTACTCAGGGATGACATTTTCATTCCCTCTTCTTTAGGAAGTCTTGCTTTAGCAGGCAAAGCCTTCCCTGTCCATTCACAGCTGAACTCAAGAAGCTTTTCCTTCTCAGCCATGCAACAACATTCACAAGCTCTCAGTACAGCCCCTTTCTTCCCTGCCCAATGCAGGTGCCTGAGCAGAGGGAGAAAACATCTCCTCCAGCGTCTCAAGCACCTTGTCCAGATCCAGGGCTGGCAATTCCTCTTCCCCAGGAGTATTCCACAGCCAGCTGGGGGCTGTCCATGCTGCAGAACCTGCAGTGGCAGCTGGAGTGCTGGGGGCTGAAGTGTCTGGGGTGGCTGCAAGAATCCAAACACATTGGTCAGGCTCCACGATGTGTCTTTGGGACGCAGAGCTCTAGTGCTGCCTTGCATCAAACATCACAGGAAGCACACAGCAAACTCCGTTCCAGAAATGTATTCAGACTTCCCAGGGGATTTGAGGAGTGAGTTCTTCCTCTTAAAAATATTTATCCAAATTGACATGTACATAGATTAAAGCATGGACTGGAAATCTGCTATAGACACACACACACACACACACACACACACACAAACACCTTATAATCACAGCCTTTTGCAGCTTCCTAGCAGCTTTGGGATTTGGCTACATTTGGTTTCTCATCACAAAAGAGCACAGAAAATGGATTCACCCAGGAAGAGCCCAGACCTGCAGACATGCATGCTAAACTTGTACTGTGAGTTTATTCTAAAAACAACCTTGTGGGTGAGACCATATGCTGCAGCTGCAGCTGTTGTGGGGCACACAGAGCTCATTTCAATGGCACGGCTTGATTTTCAGGGCAGGCAGTCTCAAACATCTGCAATATCCTATCAGAGTCCTAGTTTGGCTTCATTCAAAGAAAGAGGAGAGTGCACCTAACACTGACCACTTGTTAGGCAGTATCTTTCACCTTGCCCTTGTACCCCTACACAGAGGCTGTCTGCAAAATGCCCAGAACACCCTCCAAATCTGCAGCAAGGACAGGAAAAGCAGGCAGAGAATCTTTCTGTTTTCAAGGTCCCCCTTCCTAGGCAACTTGACACTTTCTACCTGATTCTCACTGGAGATCTACCCATGATAGAGCACTGCAGGAAAACACTTGAAAGGGTCATGAACCAGGACCTGCTTGGAAAGCAAGGGTAGAAGCTCTTTCCCTCCCTGATGGGCTGCGGGCTGGCAACTGCTGCTCTGAAGATGTGCAGCTGCTCCTCTCTGGAGAGGCCATGGAAGGGCTGTGATGGTCTACGGGAACCAGAGGAACAATGAGCTCAGGTTGGCATTTAAGCTCCATGGGCACAAGCAGAATGAAGAGCTCACAGTGGAGATGAAATTTGCCTGTTCCCGGCTCCTCCGATGAAACTCCAAGAAGTCCAGATGAAGCAAACACCTTCTCCCAAGAAGCCAGGAAAACCATGGAGTCCTGAGCACCTGCACTTAGCCTGGAAGGGCCTGGGGGCAGCTCTAAATCCTCAAGGGAGGCAGCACTGAGGTCCTGGTATGAGAGCGCTGTGTAGCAGTGAGGGAAGGAAAAGGGAAGCAAAGGGAAGGCTGGGTCACTATCGGTCTTTGGGTGTGCTTCCCTTGGCAGCAGCTGTACTTCTGTCAGGGAGAACAAAAGCTCCCTGAATTGTTAGAACTGAAAATCACGCACACAGACTCTCTCAGTAGGCAAAGTTACAAAGTGGTGTGTTCATTACACCGGCGGGCAGCACAGGGGAGGGTCATTCCCGAAATGCGTGACCGCTGGCCGGGCACGGCTCGGCACGGCACAGCACAGCAGGTTCTGGCAGGACAGGGAAGGGCAAGGCAGGCAGGGAAGGGCAGGGCAGGGCACTGGGAGCAGTGACAGGCTCTGTCCCCACGCTGCATCCCATGCCTGGGTAACCATTGGGGACAGAGAGGAAGGACATTGCTCTGTCTTGGCTGCGGAAAGGATGAAAAGGGGGGGTTAGAAAACATTCATTTGGACTCCTTTTCAGCAGACTAGCTAAAAAGGAGTTTTTATCGCACCATGTCTGCCTGTCTTTGGAAGAATTGGCACATTTCTCATGATTTGGAGTCAGCTACAGCAGCAGGAAGGGGCAGCAATTTTGTCAGCATTGATATCAAAGCCTAAGTGCTGCCCCATGGATGGATGTTGCTTTCTTCCAGGGATTTCTGGCCTAGAGTTGTAGCCAACTCACGCTGGTGTCTTCCCAAACAACGTTGCTATTTTCTTTCCTCAGGAATCACCTCTTCTTTTTCTTCCCCCCATCTGGGGAGAGTTCCAATGCAAATGCCTCCTGCAGCCGACTCTTGTCACTGTAGACTGACAAAGGAGATCTTGCAGTGGAGAGAGACTCCCTAGAGCTGCTGTGGAGAGCTGAAGGGGGAAGCTTTGTCCCTTGGTCTTGAAGTCTTGTTGGGGAGCTGCTTGTGATCTGGGGGACAGACACAAATGATGTTTATCCAAGCCTTGCAGGTTCATTCCTGAGCTTCCTGACACACCACAGAGACTTTGGGGTTGTCGTGTTGGCAAACAAATTTCAGTCTGGGCACTTCTTTAAATGCTTCAATTATTCTTTTTTTGCTTTTCTGGAGAAATATTGTCATCATCTATTCCTTCCAGCGAATCTTTTCCTACTTTTTGGGGAATTCCTTTTGCTGCCCTCCCAGATCAGGCCAATTCCCAGGGCTCCTTCCCAAAGTGAGGTGTAGCCCATGGCCTCCACTCTCCAGCTGGAGCAGAAGGAAGCACAGAGTTTGCTGTTGTGGGAGAGGAGCTTCTCTTTCCTGCCTGCTTTCCCTTTGGGACAGGTTGGTGTGTGCTCATTTGATAAAGGCAGCTTTAAACTCTGAAGCAGTTGTGTTTCAAACTGCTCCCTTCTCAAGCTCTTCTGTGGGTATCCTTGGACAAAAGGCCTCTTGGTGGGAGCTCTCTGTGGCAGGTTAAGGAAGGAGGTTGATATTTCAGGGTTGTGACTGCTGAAAGCAGCTGGTTTCCGGAGGTGTCCAGAGCTGGGAGTGGCTCCTTTTCTAACCTGCCTGCAGAAAAGGAAGTTGCAAAGTGGGAATTTCATTGGTGGAGATGGCCATCAGGAGTGTTTGCCAAGAGATGGGCTGGCAGAGAGTCAGGTCTCGTGCTAAACTGGCTGTGTGTTTGTTTTGAGTGAGGAGAGGGTCAGAGATGCAGACACAGACACCAGCTGTCGGAACAGTGTAATTTACTGTAATGCAAAAGTGCAAAAAGAGTCAGGAAAGGACAAGCTAAGCAATGCACCTCAGCATTATTACAAAAAGGTGCCTCTGGTGATTAAGGAAGATACATCACCAGGTACCCCAATGCTTTCCCCTTCATCCAGGGCTGCACATCACCTGGGGAAGCTGTCCCAGCCAAGCCCTGCAGAGCCACGGCCGGGAACTGGGAAATCCTGCGGTGCCTCCACCTTTGCCGGCCACAAGGCTTCCAAGTGCGCTGTGGGAGTAGCCCGGCTCTGATAGTGCTGGACGAGCAATGTGCCAGAGCTTCTGCTGGGGCACAGCTGGTTTCATTCTCCTCTTGGTTTTCTCCCCAAGCCTGCCCAGGGCTCAAGGAGGAACCAAGGCCAGGTGTGGCCTTGTCCATTTTCCTCATGCAGAAAGGTGAAGACGTGTTTCACCAGTGAATGCATGCAAGGATCCTTTTGATACTAATACTTGGTTAAGGAGCACATACATATAACATTGGGTTGGAAAGGTCATCGAGAGGGCAGCTTTGGCTCAGGTCCTGTTGTTGAGGCTTCAGTCAGGGTCTGTTGTTCAGGCCTTAGCCCTTGGGTATTTTGTGGTGCAAATCAATGCTGTGCAGAGCTGGAAACAAACAATCTGTCTTTAGCACATTTGAGACAGGGAACAGGATTAGCCCTGCAAGGCCAGGCTAGGGCCAGGAGCAGAAGACCAGCAGCCTGATTTTGCCCACAGGCAGCCCTCCAGAGTAAGAAGCTGCTCCTGCCCAGGGGCTGAGGTGCCCGGAGCTGCCTCCCCGCTGTGCAGCTCTGCAGAGCCCGCGGGGCGCAGGCTCCTGGGCAGCCAGGGCAGCCCGGCTGCCTTGGGGCACAAGGAGTGCCCCAGAGAGAAGCTGCTGCCCTTTGCTTTGCAACTGTTCCTCACAGTCTTGGCATTAATCCACAGTGTCTGACATGTTTCCCTTTCCTCTCCCAAATTTAACACAGCTTTTTGAGGAAAATTGACTGATGTAGCTTCTGCTGCTGCTGGTGGTGCTTTTGTGTGCAGGTGAGGGCAGGTGATTTGAACCAAGGACAGAGTCCATTGTTAACACCCCAGCTTTGCCAAATCAAGGAGACCATTCCCAATTGGGCTACTAGTGCTGAGCAGTTTTCCTAGTTTTTGGAAAGCTACGACCTTAAGAAACCCAAGAGATTTTCCTCCAGGAGGATACCAGCAGTAGCATGATGCCAATTTTTTCCACCCTGTTTTCTGTGGTTTTGGTGCTTTTAGGAGTTCCGCAGTGCCCAGCAGGAATGAAAGGACCTGTGGTACTGTGATTTGAGAGCTCTGTGTTGTGCCTTGCCACATGAGTGTTCATGACAAGCTGGACACCCGACTCACGGCTCTGTTGACTTAAATTCATCCCAATTCTGTGCAAACAGCAGCCCCAAGATGCTGAGAAGAGCAAGCACAGTGGGTGGGTAGCAGGGGTCTGACTGCTGTGTGGGCAGATGGTTTTGCACTGCTATACATCTTCACTCTCCCAAGCTGAAAGAGTATTTCAAATATATATCTTAAATGTAAATATATATATTAAAAAAATTGTCCAAAAATACATGCGCATTAAATTTCATGCATAATATATATTATATATTATATATTTTTTAAAATGTAATGTAATATAATATAATATAATATAATATAATATAATATAATATATGGAATATTAATCCCAATATTTCTGGGTGGGATGTGCCTGGCCTCATCTGACCCTTGCTGCTGGGCCAAAGGCGGCAGCTGTGGTGTTTCACCTCAGAGATACCTTTGGCCGGCTGGGTGCTGCAGCTGGGCACTCGGAACAAATCCAGGCATAGTAGAAACTCAGTTTACCTCTGGTGGAAAAGGTTCAGGTGTTGGTGAAGAGAAAGGAGAGGATTCTATTGAAGAGTTTTAATCCAGAATTTTATTCCAGGATGACAGACCTCTGAATCTTGTAACAGCTCCCAGTAGAACTCCTGGCTGCATGGTCCCGTCTCCTTTTAAGCCTGGGGACAGGGGGAGGGGAAGGGACAGGTGAGGCACCAATCAGGTGGGAGGAGGGGAAGGCTCAAGGGATAAAGACACTTGGACAGGCCAATGAGCCTGGACCTGAGGGGCATCTTTTGAACTTCTGCCAACCACACCACGACCCTGCTAGAATGTTAAGATTGATGGAGAGCTCTTAGCAGGAGGGCAAAGGGGAAAGGAAAGGTTGGCACATCTGAAGGGTTGGGATAGGTGAAACAGGAAATGGCATCACACTGCAATGTTTCCCCCTAGTTTGGTTTAAAAAGAAGAGGACTGGGTTTGTGGTGAAGAGTGCTTGCCAAACCATGGTTGGTAAATTGGTTCCTCCTCTACAGGAGGTTCAGTGTTTTCCACTGAGGGTTCCGTGTCATTCATTGGAGCACTAAGGGCTCCCAAATGGTAAACTTCAGGAGTGGGAGATAAGCTCAAAATCAACTTGGGAACCATGTGTTTGACTAGTCCAAAAACAATGCTAACAACCACAACAACGATAACTAATATAAACAGTACTAAAATTACAGCTTTCAGAATAGATCCCAACCAGCCCGAGAGTCCCCAGCCTTTTAACAGTCCACTCAGCCAGTCGTCAGTTTCTCACTTGATGTCCAAGGTCTTTTGCCAAGGTAGTCCATATGAGCTTTGGGCTGAGGGACTATCCAGGAGATCGCTGGTGGGATGATCACGAGTAGGACGAGGAGCAGGCTTGTAGCCTCAAGCCTCATGGCGTCTTGAGGCTACACATGAACCGTGGGATCTAAACTGGTACAAGGAACTTAAGACAAACATATTACAAACTATTCCAGATAGGAGGCTTAAATGGAATTTCCTCCAGAGAACACGTGCGGCGTTTCCTTCTCCAGGTAGCGTTAGCAACCTGGGGCACTTCTGTCCATTTCTCTGAGACCTTGGGAACATAGGGCCTTACCCCCCCATTTGGAAGGAACCCACTTTAACCCAGAGGGGCTGGACACACAGGCGTATCCACGTCCCCAAGTAACCAATTTGTAAGGTCCCACCATTTTCCAAGTCTCAGGGTCCTTTACTAAAACTGGAGGCTTTTCTTTCATCATCGTATGACTGCTCCCCCCAAAGTGGATTAGGATGGGTGGGTTCAGGCTGTCAAAGGAACAATTCAGAAAATTGACTGTGAACAGTGCCCTGGACAACCGGATGTGGGGAGGTTCCACCTTCAGAACCTGTTGTTGCTGGTCCAAGACTCTTAATATCACAGTGAGTCCTTTCTGCTATGGCTTGACCTGTAGGGGAGTAGGGGATGCCAGTTTTGTGCTCTACTCCCCATTGCTGCAGGAAGCTCCAGAATTCCTTGGTTTTCTAGGCAGGCCCATTATCAGTTTTCAACTCCTTGGGGATGCCCATGAAAGAAAAAGCCTGTAAGAGGTGCTTAATGGCATCGATAGATGATTCTCCTGTGTGGGCAGAAGCATAGACTGCTCCAGAAAAGGTATCTACACTAACGTGAACGTATTTCTGCCGTGTAAATGACTGTATGTGGGTGACATCTGTTTGCCACAGTTCACAACTGTTCAACCCCCTAGGGTTTGCTCTCGCATTCATTGTAGGGAGTGCATGTTGTTGGCAATTTGGGCATGTGTCCACAATGGCTTTGGCCTGTTCTCGAGTGATGTGAAACTGATGAACTAGACCAGGTTCATTTTGGTGGCTGATTTTTGCCTGGAAAAGAAAATTAAAAAGATTCCACATTTGGGAGAGTGTTCAAAAACATTTGGGAGAGTTGCCATCACTGCAGGTGCAGCAAGAGCATCTGCCCTTCTGTTGCCTTCAGTGATAAACCCTGGCAAGTCGGTGTGTGACCTGACGTGCATCACATAAAATGGTTGCTCCCGGCGAGTGACTAACTTTACAAGTTTTGAGAGCAATTCGAAAAGTGCGATGTTAGACACTTCTTGCAGTATTGCTTGATCTGCCCTGGACACTACTCCTGCCACATATGCAGAATCTGTAATCAGATTGAATGGTTCTGAGAACCTTTCAAAAGCCCTAACAACTGCAGCCAATTCAGCAACCTGAGGTGAACCTTCCACCTCAGCAACGTCTGTCTCCCACTGCTGAGTTTGAGGATCCTTCCAAGTCATAACGGACTTGTGGGACCTCCCGGATGCATCTGTAAAGACAGTCAGAGCCTTTTTTAAAGGTCTCCTACTCAGAGCACTTCTCAATTTCAGAATAAATTGAACATCTTGTTGGAACATTTTGTGGGCAGGCCGGTGGACAGAAATTTGTCCTGAGTAGGAATCCAGAGCAAACTGCAACACTTCATTTTCTCGAAAGAATTGTTCTAATATTTGCATAGAATTTGACCAGATTTTAACTCTATTGGAATGTGAATACACTCAAAGTCACATCCTGCTAACTCCCTGATACGGGTCCTTGCTTTCCGGATCAGTTCTGCTACCAGCTCCTGAGGCTTTGTCATTCTCTTGGACCTTTTGTGACTGAGGAAAACCCATTCTATGATCAAGAGAGGGTCCCTCTTGTCCTGGCCCTTTTTAGGTGTGCCCTTTACCTTAGGAGTTTGTTTCTCCTCCCACTGGAAAATGATTCCATGGAGGTGTGGCGACTTACCTAAGATGATAAATTTGAATGGCAGGTCAGGCCGGCATCGGTGGGCCTGTCTTGTGGACATTGCAATCTGAACCTTTTCTAGAGCTTTCCGTGCCTCTGGGGTAATAGATCTAGGAGCACCCGGGTCCTCTCCCCCTTTCAATGAATTGAAAAGAGAGGCAAGGTCTTCATTAGTTAGACCGAGCCATGGTCTTACCCAATTCAAAGACCCACACAACTTGTGGACATCTGCAAGGGTCTTGATCCTTGGATTGATTTCTAGTTTTTGAGGAACAATGGTCCTATTTCCAATTTCTAGGCCCAAATATTTCCAAGGTGGCATCTTTTGAATTTTCTTTTCCTGGAGCTCGAACCCTGCAACAATCAATGCATTGATCGTTAGGTTAAGCACATGTGTGAGTAAATCATCATTGGGGGCACACACAAGGATATCATCCATATAATGAGAGATGATGGCCTTTTCTGCGGCTGCACGCACTGGGGAAAGCAGGGAAGAGACATACCACTGGCAGATCGCTGGCAAGACTTTAAGGCCCTGAGGGAGAACTGTCCAATGGTACCTTTTCATAGGGGCTTCCATGTTGATGGTGGGGACCGAGAATGCAAAACACGGTGCATCGTCAGGGTGTAGGGGAATATGGAAAAAACAATCTTTGATATCAATGACAGCTAATTTCCAGTCCTGGCGAAGCATTGTTGGAGATGGCATACCAGGATGGGGAGAGCCCATATCTTCAATGACATTATTAATTTGTCGGAGATCGTGGAGGAGCCGCCATCTCTTTTTGTCAGCTTTCTGAATGACAAACACTGGAGAGTTCCACGGGGACATGGTCTCCACAATGTGACCCCTTCTCAGTTGCTCTTCCACTAGCTCCTCAAGTGCCTTTATTTTTTGTTTACTGAGCGGCCACTGTTTCACCTCAACTGGTTTGTCTGTTTTCCACTTCAGTTTTTGGGTGGGGCACTGTTGTTCAATGACCGCTGTACAAAAATCCTGTGGGGAGTCTGGAATATCAATTGTGACACCCCACTGGGCCATTAAATCTCTCCCTAACAAAGGTTCCGAATAATCTAACACAAATGGACGTATATTTGCTAACTGTCCGTTTGGTCCTTCGATTTGGATGATGCTTTTGGATTGTTTTGCCAATTGCAGGCCTCCTACACCTTGAACGTGACTAGCAACGTTTTGCAAAGGCCAATGTGCTGGCCAGTCTTGTGCTGGGATCACTGTGCAGTCTGCACCCGTGTCTACAAGCATCTCAATGCGTTTTGACTCTCCACCCCCACTGACATTACACCATAATTTGGGTTTGTCTCTCCCAATAACTTGGACCCGGGCGACTGTGGGCCCTTGTTTTTTGGTGCCTTCAGGCAAAAACGGCACAGGGATAGCTTGGGCAACAATTTGACCTTTGGGAAGAAACAGCGGTGGGTGGAAACAGTGCAGCCCGAGAACGAATTGCTCAGGATCTGATGCTGTCATTCCTGGAGCAATTTCAATCTGATGTGGTGTGTGTTTGGTGTCCCCAGTGATGATGTACTTACAGTGAATTCGGTGCCAAGTACCCTTCTGTTCTGGATTGACAGAGACAAAATGCCAGTCAGTGTCTTTCAGGTGGAGTGATTCTGTCAGCTGCAACCTGTAAGGCTCATTGACAGAAGACGTGGTTAACATAGGTTCACTTAAATTATAACAAAGGTTATTTTGTTGAATTTTTAACAGTGGACCAGCAGACGTGGTCTTTGAAGCATCTGCTTCACTTACAGAAACAGTAACATTACCGCGCGCTTGGTTTGTTTTGCTTCCCTTATTCCCTTGGCCTGCTCTTTTTGTGTCTGCACACCTGGCAGGCTGGCGCTCCCCATTTAGTTTTTTTGTTGTTGTTGACCCCCTGGGAGTGTTTGTAATTTCCCTCCCGTGCCATTTCTAAATTCATCAAATTGCTTTTTCAGGGGGCACTGGTTACTCCAATGCCCAAGGTTGTGGCAAAGCAGGCATGGCTTTGTGGGGTCAACCATTGGTGGTTGTCGCTGCTGCTGAGGGAATGGGCGCAGGGCTGGCAACGGCGACACGCTGAGGTGCTCTTGGCAGCAGCCTTGGTCTGGTGTCTTCAGCAACACTCATCAGAGGCACTTTCCTGTTACAGACTAGAAGCATATCTTTTAGTGTAGGGGGGGTTCTAGAGGAAGGCTCAAAATTGCTGCTCGACACTGTTCATTTGCATTTGTAAATGCCATTTCCTCTAAAACCTCTTCCCTTGCATTCTCTTTTTTAACTTGGACTTCAATGGCTCTAGTTAACCTTTCGACAAATTTCAGAAAAGGCTCAGATGGTAGCTGCTTGATCTTACTATAAGGCTCAAAAGGCCCTTCAGGTTGGAGGGAAAAGAATGCTTTTTCAGCTGCTTCTTTTACCTTCTCCAGTGCTTCTACGGGTATTACAGTTGCTTGGATCGTGGCGGCAGACCACTGTCCTTCACCCGAGAGATGCTCAATGGTAATTGGCATGCCAATAGCATCTTTTGCTGTGTTTGGATCAGCCTGCAAGCCTGGGAGAGCCTCTTCTAGCAGTTGTTTCCATGCTACTTCCCATAATTTGAATTCTGTAGATGTCATGAGGCATGAGAAAAGCTGTTTTAAATCATGCAGGACGACTACAGTCCTGCTCAATTCAGAATTTAAAAGACCACGGAAATATGGACTGTGTGGGCCATACTCCTTGTGGGATTTACAGATTTCTTTAATCAATTGCCATCCAAAAGAGCTCCAATTAGCAGTTTGAGCAGCTCCCCCTTGAGCTGTAGGCTGATACGAAACAGGGGCAAATGACAGAGTGGGACCCTGTATTGGTTCTGCAGCTTCCTGCCCTGTATCCCTTGCATTGGAAGCAACGGGATCACAGAAGCAGGTTTGGGGACATGCAGTGGGCGTGCCCCCACCGAGGGAACCCGGGGAGGGGGCGGGGACGCAATGGGAACAGGGGGCGGGGACAAGGGGACAGCAGGGGGCGGGGATACCGTGGGAACAGGGGGCGGGGACACCTGGTGACATCACATCGGCAGACACCCCCTGGGAGGAGTAGAGGGGCGGAGCTGAGGGTACAGCAGGTAGGGGAGGGGGAGGGAAGGTGTCACAAGGAACAGGAGGGGAGGGGGATGGGAAAGGAATTTTGGGATGCTTAAGGGAATCTTGGGAAGAAGGTGACCAGGTCTGGAAGGGTGCCACGTGGCATCCTCCATCTTGGGTACCCCCTAGGCACTGGGGGCCATTTTGGGGATCACTGCTCTCTGAAAAGCTAACATGTGCTCTGGGATTTAGAGCAGGGGAAACAGGGTTTTGGGAAGTTTTCCACGAGACCTGGCCAGGGCCTTGTGGACAAGGGGACTCAGGCATTTTAACCTGCACTGGGAGTCGACTTTCCAGTGCATGAGCAGGATTTGCTCTCTTTAAAATATCAAGTTTTGGGGTAAGAGGTTTAGGGCTGGAAGGGGGGACACAGGGAGAGCAGAAGTACATGGCTTAATATTTGGCTTTTTCTCCCCAATTCCCTTTGTTTGAGCAAAGCGGTCCGAATTTGTAAGCTCCAGAACACAAATTTAGCTGAGGATGTATTCCCAGACTGTCCCAAGGTTATCAATTCATGCCCTACTTTATCCCAAAATTGAATATTGTAGACTTCCTCAGGAGGAGTTTGTGGGAAGTGCAGAAAAAGCCACCTTATAAAATGTTTCAATTTTCCTTTAGAGAACTTTACATTTGCATTAACTAAAATTCCAATAATATGATAATACACTCCTTTTTGTGCTGTGCTTAATTTCGAGCCCATCTTAGATGTAAATGGCACAGAACAAATTCCCACCGACCAAATACAAAACTAAAATCAGCTATCGATTTAAAAAAAAACCACAGTTAAAAGGTGATAACAGATGAAAGTTTTCACAATGCAGCTGTACACACTGCTTTTAAAACTGCCGCGGCAGCAGCAGCAGGGAGTCGGGACCCGCCCTGGCCACGTGGAGACAGACAAAGCCTCCCCCGTGCGAGAATGCAGCCCCCCTGCACCGAGAGCCGGGCACGCCGCGCTGCCGAGCCTGGGGAGGGGCAGGCAGAGCCGTCCCGCTCCTCCGAGCCCACGGCGTGAATTCTAAAAGCGGCTAAAACACGCCGCAGAGTTAAAGCTTTACAGGGAACCACCTGATCTCCGCAGGGCTGCGCAGCCGAAATCGAAGCTGTTGCTGGCAAGGTCAGGCAGGCTGGTCTCTTCACTGAATAGGACCCCTTGGGCAGGAGGGGCTCCCCTATTCTCCCCTGGAAAATTCGCTCACCAGAAAGGAGCTGTTTTTCCAAAGGCACAATGCGTTCCTCAAGGCTTTTTGTGGGTTCAGTTCAGTCCCAAAGTCTCTCTGGAGAGCTGTGCAACCACAGCTCTTTCCAGTGGAAGCAAAGCTGATGTAACGCTTTTCCAAAGTTCTGAGATTCCTTCTGAGGCTGCAGGTCCGTGCAACCCGACGTTGGGCGCCAATATATAGAATATTAGTCCCGATATTTCCGGGTCTGGGGTGCCTGGCTTGTTCTAGCCCTCACTGCTGGACCAAAGGCTGCAGCTCTGGCGTTTTTCACCCCAGAGATACCTTTGGCTGGCTGGGTGCTGCAGCTAGGCACTCAGAACAAATCCAGGCAAAGTAGGAACTCAGTTTACCTTTGGTGGAAAAGCTTCAGGTGACGGTGAAGAGAAAAGGAGTGGGTTCTGTCATAGAGTCGTAATCCAGAGTTTTTTTGCAGCATGGTAGACCTCTGAACGTGGTAACAGCTCACGGACAGAAGACCAGGCCGCATGGTCTCGTGTCCTTTTAAGCCCCAGGGACGGGGGGAGGGGAGGGACAGGTGAGGGCCAACCAGGTGTGAGGAGGGGAGGGGTCAGGGGATGTGGACGCTAGGACAAACCAATGAGCCCAGACCTGGGGGGCATCCGCCAACCACACGACGCCTTGCTGGAATGTTAAGATTGGTGGACAGCTCTTAGGCAGGAGGGCAAAAGGGGGAGGGGGAAAGGTTGGCACACCTGAGGAGGTTTGGATAGTTGAAGCAGGAAATGGCGACACACTGCAACAAGCTCCACTCTCATATTCCCACCAAAACTGGAAAATGGAAGGACTGCATTCCGGGCACCAGGAATTTCCAAATCCTCCAGCTCCCCTCCCAAATTCTCATGGAAAAACAGCATTCTGGGCATCAGGAAGTTTGAATCCTTCAGTTCCCTTCCCAAATTCCCATGGAATAATTGCATTCCAGGCATTGGGAATTTCAAATCCTCCAGTTCCCATCCAAAATTCCCCCCAAACTATGGAATAATTGCCTTCTGGGCATTGGGAATTGTGACAGCGTTCACAGGGGTTCTTGGATGAGGGAAGAGATGAGAATCTTGACTCCATGTTTCAGAAGGCTCGATTTATTATTTTATGATATATATATTACATTATAACTATACTAGAAAAGAACAGAAGGAAAAGGTTCATCTCAGAAGGCTAGCTAAGCTAAGAATGGAGTGGAAAGGAATGACAACAAAGGCAGCTGGCTCGGACAGAGAGAGAGAGAGAGAGAGAGAGCCAGCTCTGCCGTGACTGGTCACTAAATCCAAACATCCACACAAGTCCAATCACCTGTTGCATTCCACAGCAGCAGATAACCATTGTTTACATTTTGTTTCTGAGGCCTCTCAGCTTCTCAGATGGAAAAATCCTAAAGAAAAGGATTTTCACAAAAGATGTCTATGACAGGGAATTTGGAATCCTTCAGTTCCCCCCCCCCCCCCCCAAATTCCCAAGGAATAAAGGTATTCTCGGTGTCGGGAATTTAGAATGCTCCAGTTCTCCTCCCAAATTCCCACCAAAACTATGGAATAATTGCATTCTGGGCATCAGGAATTTCGAATGCTTCAGCTCCCTTCCCTAATTCCCCATGAACTCCCATGGAATACTGGCATTCTGGACATTGGGAATTTTCAGTCCTGCAGTTCCCCTCCAAAACTGCCAAGGAATGAAAGCATTCCAGGCATTTAGAATCCTTCGGCTCCCCTCCCAAATTCCTAACAAATTCCCATGGAATGGGAAATTCCCATCAAATTTCCAACTATTTCTCACCCTTTGTCTGCTGTTGCTACCATGAATCCAGAAAAGGTATCAGGAGAAGCATGGACATATTTAAAAGTCCCAAAGCTGGAAATGTGTGTTACATCTGTTTGCCAGATGTCATTAGGTTTCAACCCTTGTGAGTTTGTACCTACCATTTGTGGCAAAGAAAGAGTCTGTTGACACTATGAGCAAGGATTCACTACATCCTGTGCTTGTGGCAAAGTCAGATGGAATTGTTTTCCTGGTGCTCGGACATTTTGATGGTAGAAATCATGAGAAAGTTTGGCCTGCCCTAACTTCTGTGGTATAGTGACTGTCATGGCGAGGGCATCTGCCTTGACATCCCCTTCCACTACAGGTCCATGCAGAGGGGTGTGTGATCTAAGGTGCAGAAGGTTGTATTGCTGAGACCTGTGAAGGGAAATGTTGTACAGAGAGGTTAATACCAGAAAAAGAACTTTGTTAGAGACTTCCTTCTGGAATGAGTGCTGAATTCTCTCCATGATTCCTGTAACATCAAGAGAATCACGAACAATGTTAATAGGTTCCTGTGATAAAAGGCAAAATGCTTCTACCACAGCTGCCAGTTTCACTAGCTGGGCAGATCCAGGTGGAAAGGTTATCAAATGTTCCCACTGTCCCTTATCATTTCTCCACAGGGTCACCGCTTTGTGTGTCTTTCCCGATGCCTCAGTGAAAACAGTTTTTGCATCAGGGATTGGAGTTTTCTTTTATAGTGGCCGTTGTTGAAAGGGGAGTTCCTTGAAGGATTGTAGCAGGGCATGCCGAGGCATCGTGTGAAAAAATTGTCCATTTCAGTCCGCAAGAGCAATTAGAAATGACAGTGAATCCCTGAAGAGAGTCTCTAATTCTGCTGCAGTGATAGGCAGATGCATTACTGCTGGATCATATCCTGTCAGGCTCGGGCATTGGAGTCGTCCCATCGACAGCAGCTGAATAAGCATCTCAGGTTGAATGGTTATAGTTTTTGAAAAGGTGAGTGGCAGAAAAACACACTCTACTATCCAGAGAGGATGCTCCTGTACATCCCATTGATCAATAAGAGCATAGGGTTGGAAAGATTGCATATTGCTGATATTTTTGCCCAACGTCCAGGAAGAATGATGAGGAGGACTCCATCTTATCAGAAGGCTAATTAATTAATTAATTATACTATAATATTCTATATTATATTACCCTATATTACATTACATCTAAACTGAATCTGCCAAGCACTCAACTCAACTGCCTAGAATCTCGGGACTGTCAGCCGGCAGTCCCGACACACACGCATGGATTCACTTGGCCAATGAATCCAAACACTCACACCAGAATCCAATCCCCAACTGCCTTCAGGTAAACAATCTTCCACAATGCATTCCATTTGGGCACAACACAGGTGCTGCAAATGACCTAAGAATTGTTTTGATCATTCTTTTTTCTGCTTCTCTCACTACTTCTCTAACGTTCAAAGAATGTGAATCCCACAATTGCAGAATCACAAACATTTGCAAAGGCAAATCTGGGTTTTGACGCGTGGCAAAGGAGTTACTGATTTCATCGCTTACAGTCTCTAAAGCCTTTTGGAAAGTTTTTGTCAAGTGCCATGGGGAAGGGAGATCTGGGTCTCCTTTTAACAGTTGAAAAAAGAGGGATAATTCCTTTGTGGTGTTTCCCAATAAAGCGTGGATCCAATGAATAGGGCCTAACAACTTTCCAACTCATTCAATGTGTGTATATTGGTTTTTAGGGTCACTGGCTGGGGGGTGACTGTTGTCTCCAATAATTTTAAAACCCAGGTATTTCCAGGGAGGTTCAGTTTGGATTTCTTCAGTGGCTATGCATAAGCCTCTGCTGACAAGCGTTACCTTTAAACAGCAAGACTGTCACCCAATAATGGAGAATTGTCAGAAGTAATTAAAATTTTCTCCATGTAGGGATACATCAAAAGAGATAGCTATTTTTGCCATACTGGTTGTATGGCTGAGTGAATGATAAAGTGACTGATAACAGGACTGCTCTTCATAGCCTGGGGTAGGGGCAGTGTGTGCAAGGGCCCTTTGTGACACGCTGCAGCACGGTGACCCTGGCATGGAACGGAACCCGGTGTCCAAGGGCCCTTTGTGACATGTGGTGACAAAGGAGCTGGCGGTGACAAGAGCAGGCCACAGTGCTCGGAGCACACGACGGGACAGGACAGGACAGAGCGGTGCCGTGAGGAGCCCCCGCACAGCGCGCTCGTTCCTGTCCCACCCGGAGCTTTCTGAGTCGTTGTTCCTACAGGTGACCTCGTGGCAAGACTGCGGGCCTTGGTGGCCTGTGGCCTTCCCGAGGCTTCTGTTTTGCAGGTGCCCTTGAGGACTTGCAGATTTCCCACGCGATCTCTCCAGAAGGTGCCCTTGAGGCCAGACTCTGGAATGGCAGGTAGATTCTTTAACATCTTCAAAGTCTTCAGACCGAAAAAAAAGAGAAGGCCTGAAGATGCCCCCGCACAACAGTCTGAAAAACCAGAGCAGATCCAGCCACTGAAGGATGGTGAGTGGCAGAGCTGGGCCACAGGGCTGATGGCTACAGCCAGCTTAGCCCTATCCCATCCCATCCCATCCCATCCCATCCCATTCCATCCCATCCCATCCCGTGGGGACATGCCCATGGACAGGATGGAACAGGGGCCGGGCAGACACCCTGCAGTGGCCGTGCTCCATCCCCTGGGCCATCCTGGGGCTCTCCCAGCCTGGGGAGCGCAGGGCTGGGCTGTGTTCTCCGGCCTCTCCCGCAGCCCCTCAGCTCTGGCTGTGCTTGCTCTTTGCCAGATGCAGCCCTGGGCAAGACACAAGAGCAGGAACCCGGCCCTGGCCGCTTTCGCAAAACCCTGAAGGTACCTGCAGCCACCCCCACCTGGGCTGGGCCTGCTGTCCCTGCTCAGCCCAACACCACGCTTGGAGCATGCCATGCAACGCACCTGGCTTCCCTGTCCTTTGTTCTGCAGATGTTCCGGAAGTTTCTGCGCATTCGGCGTAGAAAATCCAGAACCAAAGCAGCTGAGGTCCAAGCTGAGCGTGACTCCAGGCGGACCCATTTCCAGGCAAAGCCTCTCGCCAGCCCCGAATGGACAGCACACCCAGGAAATGATGCAATGAATTATCAAAGGGTGAAGGCTGTTCACATGGCGATGACTGAGAGCACAGCCATCAGAAACACAGACACCAGAATGACTCAGGGCATCCCAAATACTGGCACCATGTCCGCTCCCACTAAGGATTTTTTCAAAGACACTGCTGTTCCTTCTCAGCAGCAGGTAAGCAGCCCGAGGCCAGGCCTGGAGGCCTGCCTGGAGTGTGTGTCCTGTCAAGCCATGTCCACTGGGGCCCCTCAGCCTTTGAGGCCAGCACAATGTGGCGGGAAGGGAAGCCCTTCTTGGGGGAAGCTGGGCAAGTTGCTGCCTTGGACAGCACTCAAAATCTCCCCCATGCCTCCTCCAGGTGCCAGCCATTGTAAGGAACATCTACCAGAGTCTACAGTCCCATGTCGCTCTGGATGCCAGGCTGCAAATTGACATAGTGAGGCTGGCTGAAGAACACCCTGCTGACGTGGTGCTGACCCTGCTGCGCTGTGCCCCAACGTGTGACAGGTACGGGGCCCACGGGCCAGGCACAGCTCAGGGCTCACCAGCCTTTGGGGCCCTTGGCCCTGCACAGCCTGTGCTATGGCCTCTGCCAGACAGGCAGAGAGGTCCAGCACCCTGGGGCCCCTCTGTTTCCCGAGCCTGCTGCCAATGCTCCCTCCCTGCCCCTCAGGGCACCGGGGCTCTGTCACCTGAGCCCCCACAGCTGCACAGGGCATGGTACTGGGACTGAGATGCCCCTGACACAGAGCTCTGGTCCCACAGAGCTGCTGCAATGATGTGGAGAACCATAGGGTCATCAGGACCAGCAGTGGAGAAAGTGCTGCCAACACTGCTCTGCGTGATGGAGGATTGGCCACTGCACAGCACACGCACCTCTGATGGGGATGACAGGGACGTTTTTGCCCTGGCTGTGAGTTTCTGGATTTGGCCTCTGCTTGCCCCTCGGTCACCTCCCCAGCAGCTCTCTGTCCTCTCCATGCCTCAGGCGCTGGGCTGAACTCTGGGCTAGGGGCAGGCTCAGGGGGCACCAGGCCCGCTGCTCCTCCCGCATCTGCCCTTGGGCCCTGCCCCATGGACACATCGGCACTGAGTGCTGTCTTGGGCTGCTTCTTTTGCAGGCAACTCTGGTGATCTGGGTGATTGTCCAGGTGCCCGAGTGCCACAAGGCCATGATCCTTTATTCTTCCCGCCTGTTTGTGGCCCTGCTCTTCCATATTGTCATCACCACACAGCAGATGCCACCAGTGGAAGCTGGAAATTTCTGGAGAGCATGCCAGGAGGAACACTGCCTTCCCAGCAAGCTTAACAGGTCCCAGTCCTCCTGGCCTTCCCATGCCCTTGTGGCCAGTGCCAGTGCTCCCAGTGTGACCTGGCCTTTGCTCTGCACACAGGTTTGCAGTGCAGGCCATGAAGGCTCTGCTCTGCCGATTGCGCTGTGACAATGAGGTGATGTCTATGGAGCGCAAGTGTGGCTGGGACACGCTGCTGTGTGCTCACACCCAGCACTATGCCATGGGTCTGCTGGCCAGGTGAGACCCCCTGCTCCCCATTGCCCCCAGCATTTGTGCCCTGTGCCCCACTCAGTCCCTGTGGTCATGGGCCAGAGAGCCTCGTCACTGAGGGACGGCCAAGGAGGCTGGAAAAGGCTGGGAGAGGAGGGTGCCCAGAAGGGGCCACCTCCCAGAGCACGCACATGCCCTCCAGGGATGCTGGGGAAAGACCAGACCTCTCTGAGTCAGTCCTGGGAAAGGTTTGCTTCCCCACCTCAGAGTCTTGGTGCCTTTTTCCCCCTGCCAGGGAGATGAGCCGTAACTTGGTCCCTTTGTGCTCTCACATCGCACTCCACTTGCTCAGGCAGCTCAGCAGGCAGGACCCATACCGGGATCTGCCCTTCCTGGCATTCTTTGTGGAGGTGAGCCTCAAGGCCAGCGCTGCCTCCCAGCTCTCTGCCCTCTCACAGCCACAGCTGCCAGGACAGTGCCCGTGCCCTGTGCTGCTGCCTGGGCCCAGCTCTGTGCGGCTCCGGGCTCCTGCTGGCCGGCTCCCCTGTCACTGCCCTGTGCCTTGCAGGTCCTCGAGTGCCTGGACTTGAGGAAATGTGGTGGCAGTGTCCTGAAGGTCTTGTTGAGGTTCCTGCACAGCAAGTGTAGGGAGAGGCATCGCCTGGCACTCAGAGGCCTCGTGGTGCTCAGCAAGGATCTCTTGATGGTGAGAAGGGGGCCGTGGCTGAAGCTGCACTGGGGAAAGCAGCCCCTTGGGCTGGCAGGGCTTCAGGAGCTGAGGCAGCTGCTCCCAGGTCTCCTGCCTCACCTGCCCCAGTGCTTTGCCTCAGGCCTTTGGCCTGTGGGCCCTGCAGCAGCAGGGTGGCCTTGCAGTGCCAGGCTGGTGTTGGCGGTGCAGCTGTCCCTGGCTTCCCAGCACAGCCTTGTGTTCCACACAGGCCAGGAGAATGTGCTGTCTGTCTCCAAGCCTTCTGGAGCTGCTGGATGATGCAGAAGGAGAGGTGGTCTGCATGACACTCTCTGTGTTCACGAATGTGCTCCAGCACAAAGGCATCCTGGTATCCAGCACCACTGCCCCAAAGCTGGCTGAGGCACTGCTGCTGCTCTTTGGCCACGTAAGCTTCTGCATCCTGAGCCACAGGCATCAGGTGTTTCCCAGAAACTTTGTGCCCTCTGGATTTTCAGGCCTTTGCCCAGCTGGGACTGGAGCAATTGATGTAGGTCTTTTGTTTCCTCTAGGACAACAGCCATGTGCAGGTGCTCTCCATTCAACTCTTCAGCAAGGTGATAGAATTGGTAGTGGATGAGGGAAAAAAGCCCCTGAGGACAATTGTGAGCAAGAGCCTGTATGAACTTTTAATTTACTGTCATGATAAGAACTGGGACGTGGCAAAGGTGAGGTTTCCTGTGATGCTGGTGGATCTCTGGGAGGGGGCTTGGCTGCCTCCTGCCCTGGTGCCTTGCAGGCTCCAGCCTCCTCCAGGCCTTGGCACAGGGATGTGGGTCCTGTTCCCTGTGCTTTGGGGCCATCTCTGGTCTCTGCTGCTCTCCAGGCCTCTCGGGAAACGCTGATTCGTGTGGCTGAGTTCCTGAAGAGGAGGAAGCTGGTACACCTGTTGAAGAAGCAGCCACCCTTGAGGGTGGATGAGTGCCTGGTAAGGAGGGCCTGGAAGCCACAGGCTCAGCCCGGAGAAGGCCCCTGAGGGCGGTGCTCAGTGTGCGGGGCCGGGCAGCTGTGCCCCTGCCTGCTGCTGCAGCCAGAGGCCGCGGGGGCTCTTCTCCAGGCTCCCGTGGGCCCCAGCCGGGTGCCCATGGAGCCCCGGCCCGGCGGGGCTGCGGGCCGGCACCGCGGCTCCCCGGGCAGCAGCCGGTGCTCTGCCCCCTGCCCTCGGGAGCCCTTGGCCAGCGGCTGCTGGCCGCGCCTCAGGCCTGTGCGGCCAGGGGAGGTCGGGGCTGGGCGCAGGCAGCGCCCGGCCCAGGGGCGGAGCCCACGCCATCCCTTCCCTCCTGCCGCTCTCTGCAGCTGGCAGAGCACAGGAGCAGAGCGGCCGAGCACCTGCGCCGGGCCCTGCGCTACCTGCGGAACCCACAGGAGCTCCTGCGAGAGGCGGCCATCAGGTTCATGGGTGAGCCACGAGCCCGGGCTCCCTCCCCGGCCCGCCCTGCCGCAGCTCGGCCCCAGCCCTGCCTGCTGCACCGTGGAGCCCCGCCCGGCCTGGGCATTGCTGCTGCCGCCCTCTGGCAGCCGTGCTCTGGGGTGGCAGCGTGCGGCAAGGGCCCGGGCTGAGCCCTGCCTGGCCAGCAGCCCGTGTGGCCACAGCGCCAGCAGCGCTGCCGGCAGGGAGCTGTGCCGCTAGGGCAAAGATGAATTCTTTGTTCTCAGAGATGGCCGGGTTTCCCAGGATGAGGGAGCAGCAGCAAGAGCTCCAGGATCTCAGTCAGGGTGAGTGAGGGCAGCGGCCTGGGCCAGCGAGCTGCAATGCCTGAGCAGGGAGCTGCAATCCCTGCCCCGGCTGCAGTGAGCTTCCTTCAATGTGTTGACAAGAGGTGGCGTGGGAAGAGCACACAGAGATTTCAGGGACACGGGCGGAATTCCTGGCCCGCAGCTTGCTGCTGATCCTGTTGGCAACACCTCTCTCTCAGCCATGGCAAGAGTTGGGTGGGGTGGACCTGGCTGGATGCTTTCCTCAGGTCACTGCAGATCCAGGCTCTGACCATGGCTCTCTTTCTCTCTGTTCCAGGCCTAGAATCCCCAAAGAACAATGCCAGCCCATCCTGCTCTAACATTGAAAGTCGTCATGCTAAATTAGGCCTAAGATCTGAAGAAATAGGGTCCTTTTCTGGATCCAGTGAGCCAGTGTCCCAAGAACAGCACCAGGAGACACTGAAGAGGACAGCATCTCCCATTGCCACTGGAGCTCTAGACATAGTTGAGGATTGGTATGGCTGAGCCTGTGGGAAGCTCGCGTGGCTTCAGCCCTCTCCCTGCCTGTAGATAGCTCCCTCCCTCCAGCCCTCAGACACTGTCCATCCACGTTTCTCCCTCCACCCTCCCTCCCTTTAGACAGCTCCATCTCACCAGCCCTCAGACCATGCCTATTCCTATGATTTCCTTCCATTCTTCCTTTTGATAGCTCCATTTCTCAAGCCCTCAGACCCTGCCTGCCCATTCCCTTTTTCCCTCCATATCATCCCTTTTTTTGCCTTTCATTAATAAATAGTTTGGCTTCTTCACTTTGCCTGCATCCCTGTGGAGCTGAAGCAAATCCGGGGCCCTGGGACACACAGGCCCCTGCTGCCGTTCTCTGCCACGCTGTGTTTTGTGCACAGACCCAGAGGAATGGGGGCAGGTCAGGCTGGAAAGGTCCCTGTGCTGAAGGTGCAGTTCCACAGCACCGTGCAGTTCCACATATTGCTGAGCACCCTGAAGGCCAGCAGTGGGACAAGGAGCCTGTGTGTGTCAGGGACCAAAGTCATGTCTAAGGCCCTGCCACATTTGGTCCCCTGTTGTGCTCATCAACAGGAGAATGAAGAGCAGAGAATGAAGGAAACCTTATGGTTTAACTGGTGGGAATTTGACCCTTCAGGGAAACAATGGACTGGTCAATCGATGGGAAGTGAACCTGTGAAAGAGGAACGATATACAATGGAGCTGTGGTTGGCATGGAGGTGGTATCACAGGTCACTGCAGCCATCTCACACACTGGCCAAGCGTGAGATGACCTTTTAACTGGAAAACTCCACTCCAGAGGAGGAGATGTCAGGCCTGGTTCTGGGCTGGAGGGATGAAAAGGACAAAATGCCTGTCCTTTTGGTGCAGGGGATGCCCTGAATGTGGGAGGCCTGCCTGCCCTTCCCACTGGAGCCCCATGCTGAGATACCCTGAGCGCAGCCCAGTGCTCCTTGCTCCTCTCTGCTGACCCGTGAGCATTTGTCTGCTTTCGGGATGGCCCTGGCTGTGTCAGGGCTGCTCCGTGGACACGAGACAGCCGGTCCTGTCCCGCTGGGTCCCAGCAGTGCCTGGCAGCAGCCCTGCACCCATGTCAGGATGCTGGCCAAGAGAGGCCCTGGAAGCTGAGGCAGCTGATTCGAAGCTTTTGCAGATCCACACAGGGGATGGCCACACACAGGGGATGGCCAACAGCAGTCCTGAGGGGCCTCCCTCATTCAAAGAAATCGGCAGACAAATGCATTGTCCACCAAAAGCCCTTTTATTGAGCTGGCAGGAGGGCAGGGGTCTGCACCCCACTAAAATGCTGCTCTGGCACATGTAAATTTCAGTGGGATGATGTCAGAAATGTATCTCAAAAATACCATCCATCTTGACTCTGCTGAGGTGATTCGATAGGCAGGGGGTTAGAAATACATTCTGTCAGATTCCTGTACTTGAAGCTAATGTCCAGGCGCTGGCCAGGAGCAGCCTCCATGCCCTAAAGCAGCACTTCTTCCTCATGGCTTCCCTGCACAGGGCTCATTTTACACTTGCCCTTAGTTCTTCTGGTAGAATGTGTCTAAAGCTTTTTGTCAAGTCCCTCTCCTGTCAAGTTAGGCCCGCCAGGTTTTTCTTATGCTAACTGGTGCTAAGTGCTTTTGTAGGTCTGTGCTAAGTACTTGTTTACTTATGGGAATTGCTTGTGCTTATGTCAAACAAAGGCCTTGTTTCATTCTCCCCTTCTCTTTATCCCGATGCAAATTCTTTTGCAAGATCCTCTGGACAGTCCACAGAACATATGTACTGTTCTGCTGCTGTTTTAATTTTCGACCACATCCATAGGTTTATGATGGTTAAGAGGAGGGTTAATTTTTTAAAAATTAGAACTGGTTTGCTGAGGAAGCTAAAAATCTGAGGAGCTGTTGGTGGTTCCAGATTTGTCCATCACAAGAAGCCATCTGACTCATGATGTTCTCTTTCTTTCTCTATTTTGGTGATGATTTCGGTAACAACTTTGATACCGGATTTGAGTGTCCATCAGGCTCTGTGAGATGCATTTTGGACTCCTGCCACTAGCCATTCTATATCAGGCTGGTATGGCATTTGCTTTAGAACGTTAGCATCCCGTCCAGTTTGGAACTTGGGTGCTTGGTGATACCCATCATGTGCATTCTGCAGCATCTCTAGAGAAGTTCTTGTGTGGTGCAGCTGAAGTCAAATCCACTTTTGGTTGTGAAATTACAAATAGAGCAGTTAGTACCTTTAGTAGTTTCATTAAAAGACTCTATTGGAATAGTTGTGCAAGCAGATCTCACACAGGCACAGCCCCTTCCCACATAACACACCTGTGATAGTGCATGGGTAACTGGGCTTATTTCAAAAATACAAGTGCTGCCCTCAGCATGCAGACACTGATCCTCTCTTTCAAGCACCGCATTTTTGCACACAAAATTCAGTGCGTCCCTTGGTACACATGCTTTGATACTAAGAGTTTGCCAGCTTCTAGTTTTCTTGTTGAAAATGGCCCAGACATGATGCTGAATGGGTCTGACAGTTACGTGAGTTCTTATAACTCCAAGGGCCAAAATTGGAATGACACGGTATTTTGTTGCATTCTTAACGGTTAATACAAAAGACTGCAGGGTTCTGTTCATTCTATGTGAAATTGGCCAATTGCAACCAAGTGTGGAAGTCTTTTTCAAATTGCTTTGTGGTTTCATTTTTAGCCATGATTTAGTTTATTCTTGTGCTAATTTCCCCAGCTCTCCTTTTTTTAAGTTCTCCTGAGATTACAGACCATAGCCACACACAGCTGAGCTTGTGTACATTGAAATGCTAAAGAAACGTCACCCTGTAGTTTTCCCATAAAGCCACCAACTGCTTGAAAATCCTGCTGTGTATTGTTGGCCAGGGTGCTTAATAGGTTAGCTGCCAGGCTTTGGGTATGGGCAAGTGATAGCAGGGTTGATCTGAGAGGAGTTTGTGTCTGTCCAGTATAAGAGCTCACAGTGCTTACTTTCTTGAGCAAGACTTCTTGATCAATAGAATTTAATACTCCCAGTTCAGACCAAAACCATTCCCTTAAGTCTTTTTTATACCTATCATTTGGTGTCTGGGAATGTATCCACAGCTCCCATTCTTTTAGGCTTTGCTGTATGAGTGGGCAGAATTGCTGTTTAATTTTGGAAACATTAGCTTGTATCTTTACCTCCAGCTTTTTCAGAGAGTACTGTGGATTTAGAGGCAACAATTGTTCATTTGTTTGTCTTACCCCAGAGTGAAAGACTATATTATTTCACTTATGGGTCCTGTTCTACGGAGTTGTTTGCTGATGTAAAGTTGTTTGTTTTGATTTTAATTTTAAATGTCTGTTGTGTGACCCATTCCGTTTCGCTCTTTGTCGAGTACCCAAGGCATGGTAACTGGTTTCTTCAGATACATTGCCTGCCTGTAGGCAAGCATTTCAGAAACCTTCAGAAACCTTGCACTGGCCCCTGGTAGTATTACAAAGGATGCTTTACAAAGTTCCCACTACAAATAGTTGAGTATTCTGAGTACCTCAGCCCATAAGAGGATGCAGCTGTGCTATTGGATTCCATGTATATTCCCCCTAAACCACCATCAATTATCATTTCCCCACTAGAATTCATGGTTTTTCCACTCCTAATTACTCTTTCTTCTTGCCCTAAGCACAATCCTTACTCATCCAATAGGTTTGATGACTCTCATTAAATTTACTATTCTACAGACATACGTTGGATTAAAGTTTACCTGAATGAGAGCTTTATCCAGCTCCTGTCAGAGTTAATGGAAAAGATATTTCAGTTTATTCAAAGCAACTGTTATCTCAGAAAGAGGATCATGCTTAAATGATAATAAAAGTTCTGCCAGAAACAGTATTCCTTTGTTCCCCCCAACCATTCACTAGAAGCCCTCAGTCACTGAAGAACTTTTTAAATAATTTCTAGTATTCACTACATGGCCAATTCCTAAAGGAGCTCTGACCCTGCAGTGCAGTTAATGACCATCTCTGATATATTCCTTACATGTATTTTTTTCCAACATTTTCAACAGTAGCTAACTGGGTGCCTTGCCCTTTTTATCTCCTGTTTCATCCATTTACTCTCATCCTCCATGGCAAAGCACACGATGTTTCCACAAAACCAGCCTGCACCAGCCACTATTTCACAACTCACCCATAAAATCCCAATCTTTTACACTTCCACCTCTTCATCTTCCCATCCAGGGAGGGGAGTCAAGGTCAGCCAGATGCAAAAGAAGTGTTTGAAGCTGAAGTGTGATGAGGCACTGATTGCTTGATGAGCACAGGAGGAGGAAAGGTCTTGGCTGTGCCTTGCTTCTTAAATCATCCTCAGTTGTGCAGGAACATTAAGGACAGGGCAGTGATGCTCCTCTGACCAGCTTGCCCATGGCATTGTTCCTGTCACCAAGTTAAAGACAGGCAGGTCACACAATTGCTTTTTCTCTGACTCCTGCTGGGATGACAACATTGAAAAATAGAAAAGAAAAAAAATTATAAGGGATTTTCATTGTGTGAGCTCAGGATTCCCCATGCTCTTGCAAAGGGGGAATGTTCATCAGGCAAAGGATATGAGAAGGAGCCTCAAATTGTCCAAAATCCCAGTAAAAATATTTTTTCCTATGGAAACCTTCACCAGAGCTGGTCACACTTCAGGCCCTTTGTGCACCCATTTCCTGATGTGCATCTCCCAGTGGGGTGTTCCCACTGCTCCAGGGACCCAGCACAAACCTTACAGCCCCCCACAAACACAGCCCCAGGAGCTGCACCCTTCCCTCCAAACCTGGGAACCTGCAGCAGCCGCCTCTGTGCTGAGCTGAGCCTGTTTCTCCCCAAAACGAGGTGCTCAGTTTATCCTTGAAAAGATTGACAGCAGCATTCTTGCCTTCTTCCAAAGAGCCATTATTTCCCAGCTGTAATCTCCACACTGAGACTTGATTCCCTTCAAGTGTCCAAGTACACAGGCAGCATCAAGGAAGGCACTGAAGTGAGCCAAGTTTAACCCCAAAGAGCTCTCAGCTCCCCGTGGAAGCTCAGACAAGCAGCAGAGAAAGAATGAATGCTCCTATAATGGCATCTAACAGCCACAGGGCAAGGGAGAAGTTGGTTTTAGAGAATGAAGAAAAAGCACTAAGTCATAAAAGGTCAGAAAAATCTATCACTCCAACAGGTAAATGAAGGTAAACCACTTGAAGAGACAGACTTGAGATGGAGGGAAAAATCCCACAATTCATAGTGTCCATGACACCCAGAGGCAAAACAAGCCCAGGGGAGCAGGAAAAAGGTAAGCATGTGCTGCAAACAACAGCAGGAATGAAGTGAGAGCCCTGGAGGGAACACAAGAAAGAGGCACTCTGAAGACAGGAAAAAATGCCACCCCACAAGGTGTTTGTTTTGGTTTTTTTAATCAAGAGTCTCTTGTATGATGTGGTAGAAAAACAGAAAAAGAAAGGTCAGGAGAAGTATGGTTTATTGGGAACATTCCTGCATAGCAGACAAGATATATCCTCGTGCAAATTATTCCATGCAGCTCTCACATGTTTAATTGCTGCTTTTCCTCTTCCTGGGGAAGCAGAGTTGCTTTATTTACTCCAAGCAATATTTTCTCCCTTCTCCCTGGCAAAGAACAAGCTCCCATCTTGGCAAGTGCTCACTGCTTTACCTAATGCTCATCACACCCATGCCAAGGAGAGTGGAGCAGGTTAATTTATCACTTGTTACAATGATTAACTTGCCCAGCTGCCGGGTTCAAGAGCCCCAGATGCCTCAGGTGATCCAGGATCACAGGTGGACAAGCTCCATTGAATGAAGCTGCTGCCACACTGGCCCTCTTTGCCTGTCAAACACATTCAGCTGCTCTTGCACTGCCCTCTGAAAATCCCCCATAAAATACAACTGGAAATCCCTCATCACCTGGGAGAAAGCACAGCTGGATCCTGCTCAGGGCATTTCAGACTAGATGGGGTATTTGTGAGCTCCCCTTGCAAAGGCAGCATCTCAGGAAAACCAGAAGTTTCTTTTCATGGATTCACCATAGTCAGGACACCTTCCCCTAGACCAGGTTGTTTCAAGCCCCATCCAACCTGGCCTTGAACACTTCCAAGGGTGACACAAGCACAGCTTCTCTGGAACCTGTTTTGCTCCTCCCAGATCTAAAATCATACCCAACTTAGCAGCCTCAGACACAGATTTCTATGAAATATCTACATTTTTCTAGGAAAGAAATATGACAAACCTTGTTTGCATCCAACTTTGCAAAATCAACACAAGCTCTTCAGAAAGGGCTGCCACCCACTTTTCTTATTTTTTCCCATTTGGTGGAACATTTTCATTCTGTTGTTGTTTGGAGCAGTATTTTAATATATCTGGCTGAGGCTGCTTGAAATAGTACTGCAAGATACTTGTGTGAGGGGTGGAAAGCTGAGCTCTTGCACATCCAATGGTTCTGTTGTTGGAAGTCTTCAATCCCACCTCTCTGGTGGGATGAAATAGGTGCTACTAATCCAATTTCTAAAGTAGCATGCATCAAGCTGACACTATTTTAAGACTTAAAAAACCCTCAGCCAATTTAAACAAACCTCTGCTCCTTTGCATTTTCTCTGTTCCACAGTTTATGGCAGAAGACAGGAGAGAAAGATTGTTTTGGGAACAATGTTTTCAGGACTCTAAAAATAATGTAAAAACTGCTCTGCCACACTCTCAGCTGTTACAGCCCCAAAAAGCACAGGCTGTCTTTGCTCTCAGAGTCACAATTGTGCTGGGATTTCCACCACACCACAGGACAATCAATTTCTGGTTTTCTCCTGGAAATAACTACAGCACTTGTGGGTAGCAAGGCAAACATGTGCCTCTTTTAATGGCCCTTGAAACTGGCCATGTGAAATGAGGTACACAAAGCCAAAGGCCAGCTGAACCTGGGATCTCTGAATGGCTCTCCACATTCTTCCCAGGAAGATGAATGGCAATCACTGTTCTGCCAGGGAAATTGCATCTGCTGGGAATGTGGTGTAGAAAATGTGCTTGCTGCTCCTCTCAGAGCCAAAATTCCTAAACGTTTCTTGTAAGGCCTTCTTAGATAAGGACAATGTTCAGCTGAGTGACAGTGAAGCAAAATGGCAATCCAGGAATAAATGTTCCTGTTCACAACATCCTCCATTCACATGGATGGTTTCTCACTGGCACACAGGAGCAAGGGAGGAACCCAAATGCATCATTGTACACAAAGTCACACATGTTGAGGGATGAACAGATCTCCCAGGGATATGAAAACCTCCCCTGAAAAGCCAGTCCAGGGAGAGCCTGAGGTGTTTTGTGGTTGCAGGCATGAAGATGCTCAGGAGCTTCCACAGATGCTCAGGATGGTGCCTGGATCTCGCTCTGGCAATGCCAGTGGCTCAGCTGAGAGCTGTGGCAATGATTTACACTGCACTGAGAGGGGCCACAGTCCTGCAAGGGTCTTTCATCAGGAGCAAACAGCAGCCTGGAGGGTGGGGAATGCTGGATCTGTACCAGGGCTCATCCTTCACCTTCATGTGGAGCTGCCCCCAAAGTTGCCATGGATCACTTTTTATTTTTCTCCTGTTGGGTATATTTTGGAGCAGCTGTTAGATGTGGCTTTTTATGGTGATCCTGTGGGAAGCAGCCATTTGCCTGCTGTGATATCCTCACAACTAATACTAACTCCTCATTGCCTTTGGTTTTATTTGGGGTTTTTTATCTGTTTGATTGGTTTGCATGGGTTTGTTTCTTTGGGTTTTTGTCTGTTTTGGTTTGAGCTTTTTATTTGCTTTTTTATAAATGACTGGTTAAGTTGGCCTAGCCAAACTCAAGAAAATGTAAACCAGGTTCAACTTTCCAGAAATTCCTTTTGCCTGGGTTTAGCTGCACCCCCAGGCTCAGGATCACCAGTAGATTTGCAGGTTTTGCTCTGCATCATCAGCCTGTCCAGACTCTGCTTGGTGTTGCAGAAATGGAGAAGACAGTGGACATTGTGCCAAGCTTCCTTTCCAACAGAAAAACCTGGGTCAGCATGACAGAAAAGAAGAAAAAAATAAAATAAAATTCACCAGTTAGAACAGAACAAGTGTCCCACCATTTCCCCCTCCACTGTTATTAATTTTGTACAATTTAGAGGCAAACCTGGGTCTAAAGCTTCCATCTCTCAGTTCCTGATACTATTTGCTACCCTTCAGCCTTGACATCCCCTGATCTGACTGACTGCTGTCCAGCCGGGGCTGGGGATGCTCAGCCTGGAAAGAGCCTGGGAGGCCTCACTGTGGCTGTGCAGGACTGGAAGGGTCCCACAGGAAAGAAGGGGACAGAGTGTTCAACAGGGCCTCTGCTGACAGGACAAGGGGGATGGCTTTCAAGTGCAGGAGGCTGATTGAAGCTGGATCTAAGGGAGCTGCTGTTTTACACTGAGGGTGGTGAGGCACCGGCCCAGGCTGGGCACAGAGGCTGTGGGTGCCCCATCCTTGGCAACAGGGCTCCCCCAAGGCCTGGGGGAAGATTGCTCAGCTTGGAACAAGATGATCTTCAGGGTCCCTTCCAAGCCCAACCATCCAGGGATCCCCGCTGCCCACTTCAGTTAGCCCTGGGCTCCTGGGAACTGTGATGTCACATCCCCCGTTCCAGGTGGAACTGCCAGCACCCAGCAAAGAGCACAACTCAACCACTGGCCCTTGTGTCAGCCCACGCTGCACTCTGCTCCTGTCCACCCCTGTCACCCTTCTTGTCACCTGCTCCCTCCATCAGTCCTGAGAGCTCCCCAGTGCCTGGATTTTGTCATCCACCACTGCAGGATGCTCACGTTTGTCCTGAGGAAGGTATGGTGCCATTCCATGGAGGGGGACACCGCCAGCTGCCCAGGTGGGGTGCAGCTCTGTGGGATGGTGTGGGACAGGGACCCCACTCTGAGGTTTTGCCACCTCTGCAGGCTGTCACAGACAGAGAGGAAGAGATGGAGGTGGATATCCAGACTTATATAAAGGAGGATGTGGAGATGGAGGAAGACACTGGAGAGGAAGAGATGGAGGTGGATATAGATGTGGAAGAGGAGATGGAAGTGGAAATGGAAGAATACATTGAAGACATGGACATTGATGAGAAAGATGAGGAAGAGCCTATGATCTTGGGATGAAGACCAATGCCAGCAGCAGGACAGGCATGTGGTCCCCACAGGCAGAGTGGGTCCCCTGCTGCCAGGCTGGAGCTGGGCTGGTCCCTGCTCAGGGACGTGGCACCCCGTGCGCTGGAGTCTGGTGCCATCCGCAGCCTGTCCTGTGCTCGCTCTGGGCCACACGAGCTCCATCCCAGACCCAGCCAGGCTCAGCTCTGGCAGCAGAGTCCTGCTGTGCCAGCATGTGCCAGCCTGGGGGCACATGGAAGAGCCCTCTGTGCCTGATTGGAGTGACCATGGCACACTTGCTTTTTGTCCAGGACTGATAGACATTCCAGACAGGGATGCCACCCTTTTGTACATAGGTTTTACAGTTTGTTCTCTTCAGGAATAGGATTTAGGACTTTTTTTTGTCTTCTGTAAATACGTTTCATATATTTTTACTAGATAGGTTCTTATGTATATACGTTCCATGGATTGCTGTTGTTAGAAATATTCTTACGTTGTAAAAGTGTTCGGTATTGTTCTGTTCTTCCGGAAATAAACAAATTTTCTTTTTCACATCCCAGTTCTCTTTGCATTTACTTTGGGCACAGGCAGCATTTGCAAAGTTGTGGTTTCCACTTGCTCCAGGTTTCCAGGGCTGGAGGTCCCTGGAGGAGCTGGCACAGCCACGCCAGGAGTGAGGGTCCCTGTGCACAGAGGGGTCCCACTGACTGAGGTCACCCTCTGCCTGCAGTTTCTCTGGACACACTTGGGAGCTGCAGGGGCAAATCCCAGTGTGTCCTGTGCCATGGGATCCCATGTTGGAGCAGGGCTGAGCCTGCCTGCTCCTGCACAGCCTCAGCCATGGCTCTTCCCTGGCCAGCCCCAGGGCTAATGAGGGTGCACTGCAACCCCTGCTCCTGAGCACTCAGAGGGGCTGGACCAGCCTGCAGAGCCTCAGCCCTACATGGACCAAGATTTTCCTTGGAAACCCCCTCTGTCCCCAGACTCTGGTACAAACACAACAGGAATTGATCCTCCCAGTTAAAGGTGCTAATTTGCAACAATTTGTCCCTGGCACTTTCTAGTACAGCAAATGTCAGCACTTGGAATCCCTGTTCTGCACTCCCTGGTCAGGCACCAAAACATCTGAACCTGACAGAACATCTTGAATTAGCACCAACCTGCAGAGAGCTCTGGGGGAGAACCTACCCCCAAGCACCCAGAGAAACACTTGACATTGATAGTCTGGGGGAAGAGCTGAAACTAAAGCATTATAATGCCAAGAGAGAGGATTTTTATTGCTGAATTCATTCTCCAAGAACAGTAATGAAAGCTTTTGGTGTCCTCACCAGCCACAGATGTGTATTGCCAAGGTTTGCTTCTGGGTTATGATTGATTTTTATTATTCTGTTCAGAACTCTGATGCTGTTCCTGGCTAAGGTGTAGAGATGATATTTCAGAGCCAGATGAGCTCAGCACAGCTTCTGCAACACACAATTTCCAGACTCAGACATTCAGGCCATGCAAACTGATACTTTTTCATCTCTGTGCAAAGATCAGCATTAGGACATCACTGCCGTACCACACACTTCTCAGAGCTGTCCCTTTCATCCAGCTCTCCCCAGTCACTTCACAGACTTCACTCCAAGCAGTTTATCTCTGAGAGAGTTCAGTGGCATATGGGATTTTAATAAAGCCTCTTATTTGGCCTTATCATAAAGCAGAGCAATAGGGCTCAGGAGCTCAGTCCCTGGGTAGGGACCGGGTGCCCGAAGCTGGCTCGCTCATGCCAAGGCCGCAGGGCTACCATCTAGCAAGCATGGTGATTATCAGCTCTACAGTGATTGCAAGCTCTCAGGATTTCAGCTCTGCTTGCTAGGTAGTGGTGCCCTGGGCTTGAGGCTGCAGCAGACGGAGAGAGAGGAGAAGGAGAAGGCGCAGGCTGTTCCACGAAAGATGGCTTTGTTTGGGGAGGTCTGTGAAGGGTCTCTGCTCTTCTTCTTTCTCCCCTAATGGGGTACAGTATGCTTCTTTTATAGGGTTGGAAAGGATCCAAGCTTGACCAATGGTAAGGGGTTAACATGACATTGCCTTATAGGGTTACAGAGGTAGGTTAAGGGGTGGAGGACAGGAAAACAGGAATTTTCTTTTGCTGTTTCAGCGTTCCTATTGTTCATATCCTCCATGGTGCTTTTCCTAAATCTATGGGGTTTACTACAACTCCACTTTCTGTTTTTACAAAAAAGGCGTTCATTATCGTTCTTTTGAAACAGTGAACAAGGCACGAGAACATAGCTAACACAATAACAACTACAAGGAGAATCAACAACATTCCCTTAACCAAGGATGCAGCCCATCCTGTTAATCCCCATTGCCCAAAAAGTTCATTGACCCAGTCTGGGATTCTTTCTACTTTCAAGTCCTTCACGAGATCTTTCAGTTTCTGGATGTTCGCATGGATGGATTCCGAGCGTGAAGAGAGGTTGAAGCAGCACATCCCTTCGAAGTCTTCACAGCCGTGTCCATGGGCAAGCAGCAGGAAGTCGATTGCTGCTCGATTTTGGAGCGAAGCATGTCTTGTGGTTTCTTCTTCCTTGAAGAGATCACTCAAGGCTGCAGATGTAGCGTTAGCTTGTTTATTGAGCCAGCACCCAAGGTGATTGATTTCACCGAGGGCTTTAGCTGCAGCTACCCAGGGTAAGAACAGGGAGACAGCAATCTTTTTTGGTTTGTTCCAATCGTATAATTTAGGATCGCAATTTTCATCAAATTCAGTGTAGGACCTTTTTTGTCGTTTTGATTTGCTTTCTTTTTTCCAATTATGTAACAGGGTGATGTTTGGTGTAAGGGTAGAAAGTTTTCCAAGGGTACAGGGACCTCCCTGGAGTAGGGAGGGGATCCCAGCCCATACTCTGTCACCACAGATGAGAAACATTCCTCTGGGTAATACTTTGGGATGGAGAGAGGACATAGAAATCACGCGAGCCGTGTAATTGCACCAATCGTGAGAGTTATAGGCTTTGTTAATAGGTGATATCTCTTTTCAATATGTGTTTTTGTTCTGGTCAATTTCTGCCCAATTGTTTTTTGGACGTCTAAAGTAAAATTTGACGCAGTATGTGGCCTTGGAGGACCCCAACAGATCTAATTCTTGGGATTCCTCTCGAGCATCTGGCAGAATTTTTGTCCACTCGTCCCAAGTATCAGCCACATTGGGTCTCTTACCTGTGGTGCGGAGGATCTCTGAGTTATAGACAGGCCAGTCATCTGCTACAAAGGGAATTCCTACTAGACATGTGGAAAGTGGGTTATCAATGCTTCCCATGGACAAGCACATGTTGTCCTGTTTTAATGTTTTTGCTAAGGTTACCCAAACATTATGGCTGGGCTGTGGGCTAATCCAGCCGAAGGCACGCGGTATGGTGAAGAACATCCAGGCAGCACTGAGGACAGCAGCAATGGAGATATTTTTCATCTTTGGGCAGGAATAGGGCTTCTGATAGGGAATATAAGCAGAATTTGTTATCTTTATGATGAGAGGGTTTTCTGCCTTTTTCTTTTCTTGTTCCCCTCCTCCCCCCCTTTTTCTTTTAATTTCTAAGCTACACTATGGGAGGAGGAGTGGGTAGAGGGTTAAGGGGTTTTAAAAGGTTAGGGAGGGGGAATAACAGGGGTTTTTTTGTTGGTTTTTTTTTTTCTTTCTTTAAATACAAAAAAAAAAAAAACCAGTGTAACAACATATAGTTCAGAGAACACTTTTGTGTTAAGGCTATCTATGGTCTGATGCAGCAGACTGTTGTTTAGCTTTTCAGTTTTGTCTGCTGTCTTGTAATGGGGCGGTCTGTTCTTGTGTTCGTGGGTATTCAGCGACGTCTTCGTCTCCAGGCAGAGCTGGTTTGGTTTTGAGGTGGTCTTGTGTTTGCCTCAGGAGAGTTCTTGTCCCCGTTTGCAGGAGTAGTGTTCTCAGTGCCTAGGTATGGCTTTATGTTTTTTCCTGGGTACCACCTCGGACCGGATGGTAGTAGCACGCACGCATATCCTCTACCCCAGGTAATCAACTGGTGAGGCCCAGAAATTTGGTGTGTTTCAGGGTCCTTCACGAGCACAGGTGGTTTCTCAGTGAGCTTTGCTTGGGTGGTATTTGCAAAGTGGCGAAGTATTGGTGGGTCAGGCTCTGATGCTGTACAGTTCAGGAAGTTGATGACGTAGAGAGCCTTGCAAAGTCTTTCCACTGGAGATGTGATTCTCGTGTCTCTGTTCTGTTGATCGAGGACTCTTTTGAGGGTTTGATGTGTCCTTTCCACGATGGATTGTCCTGTGGGGTTTACAGGTATGCCGGTCTTGTGTGCTATTCCCCATTCATTGAAGAACTCCTTTAACTTGCGGGAAACGTAGGCTGGTCCATTATCTGTTTTAATCTCTTTTGGTACACCCAGGGTGGCAAAAGTGAGGAGAAAGTGTTTTATTGTGTGCATGGTATTTTCTCCTGCATGTGAAGATGCAAATACTGCTCCTGAAAACGTGTCGACCGATACATGCACGTATTTTGACCTTCCAAAAGGTGCAAAGTGAGTTACATCTGTCTGCCACAGCTGGCAGATATTCAGACCTTGGGGATTGACTCCTGTCCCCATGGATGGTATCTGATAATTCTGGCAGTTCGGACATGTAGCCACGATAGCCTTTGCCTGATCCTTTGAGAGCTTAAACATTCTCATAAGGGCAGGTATATTTTGATGAAAAAACGCGTGTGACAACTCTGCCTGGGCAAGGATGTTAGGAACATTAGCAGTTTCTGCTGCCATTGCTAATGCATCCACTTTCCTGTTGCCTTCTGCAACAAAACCTGGGAGGTCTGTGTGTGACCTCACATGCATTATATGGTAAGGTTGCTTTCTGTGGGAGATTAGGTATATTAATTTAGAGAGCAGTTGGTACAACTTTGGATTAGAGACCTCTTTGAGAAGAGCATGTTCTGCTCTCATCGCTATCCCAGCGACATAAGCTGAATCTGTAACCAGATTGAAAGGCTCGTTTTTAAACTTTTCAAAGGCTCTGACAATAGCTGCTAATTCTGCATTCTGTGGAGATCCCTCCACTATTTGTATGTCAGAGTGCCAATCTTGTGTTTGGGGGTCTCTCCATGTAACCACCGACTTGTGGGAAGACCCTGAGCCATCTGTAAAGAGGGTTAGAGCCTTGAGAGGTTTTCTACTTTGGATTTGTTTTGGAATCAAATGGAAGGTTACATCAGGGTTAAAAAGTTTGTGTTTTGGGATCTTAACTAAAATTTGGCCCGTGTAGCTATCCAGGGCAAACTGGAGGCTTTCATTGGTCTGGATCAAATCCTCAAAGTCTGTAGGAGTTATTGGTAAGTATATGCATTCAAACTCACAACCTGAAAGAGAGCGAAGGTGAGTCCTTGCCTTTTTTATTAAATGTGCTATGACCTCCTGGTAGGTGGTGAGTGTCTTTGTAGGCTGGCTATTTGTAAAGACCCATTCCAGTATCAACAAAGGGTCTCAAAGCTGTGAGTCCCATTGGAAAATCAGTCCATGGAATCGAGGTGCTTTTCCCAGGATGATGAACTGGAAAGGCAGACTGGGCTCAAAGTGATGGGCTTTGCGTGAAGACAGGGCTTCCTGGACTTTGGTGATGGCACTTCTGGCTTCTTCTGTGAGAGTGCAGGGAGAGTCCAGGTCCTTAGGTCCGCGAAGAAGGTTGAACAAGGGAGCAAGGTCCTCTGTTGTAATTCCTAGCAGTGGACGTACCCAGTTGATGGATCCGCACAGGCTGTGTAAGTCCCTTAGGGTTTCTGGGTCGTCATTTATGGTGAGCTGCTGAGGTACGATGGTTCTTTCCCGGATCTGGACTCCAAGGTAAGTCCATGGCTTGGTGTACTGGATTTTGTCCTCACGAATCTCCATTCCTGCCTTTTCTATGGTTTCAATAGTCTTTTTAACTGTTTTGTCCAAGTAAGCTTTGTCTGAAGCACATACCAGGATATCATCCATATAGTGGTGGATGATAGCATCGGGGAATGATTTCCGAATGGGAGACAGGATGTGAGCCACGTACCACTGGCAAATAGTTGGGCTGCTTTTTAGTCCTTGAGGAAGATAACGCCAATGATATCTTTTGAGCGGGGCCTCCTTGTTAAGAGAGGGAACGGAAAAAGCAAACCGTGGAGCATCCTCAGGGTGCAGAGGAATGCTGAAGAAACAGTCCTTAATGTCTATGATAGCAAGTGTCCAGTCTCTAGGCAGCATTGATGGGGAGGGTAGGCCAGGCTGGAGAGGGCCCATGTCCTCGATGACCACGTTGATTCTGCGAAGGTCGTGGAGGAGCCTCCACCTGTTTGTCCCAGGCTTTGGTAGAACGAAGACTGGAAAGTTCCAAGGGCTATTGGACTCTACTATGTGGCCTTTTGCGAGCTGTTCTTCCACGAGGGTGTTTAGGGCGCGCAGTTTGGCTTTATTGAGGGGCCACTGTTCAATCCAGAGTGGCTTGTGACTTTTCCAGGTGAGACGAGGTGTTTCTGGCAGCGCGCTTACCTCAGTGGCCCCGATTAGAAATCCTGAGTGGGAATACGGAGGGAAGCTCCCCACTGGGATAGAACATCTCTGCCCCAAAGGGTGATGGGGGCCCTTACCACGAATGGACGAATGGTTGCCAGCTTGCCTTCAGGCCCTTCCACAAGGATGTTGTTCTTGCTTCTCATGGACACTGTAGCTCCACCAATCCCTGAAATCATGCCTGCAACAGGTTGTAGATCCCACTGTGCTGGCCATTCTGAGCGGGCGATGATGGTCACATCAGCACCGGTGTCCAGCATCCCTGGCAGGTGGGTCTTCTCGCCTTTGCAGGTGAGGCCGCACTCAATGGTAGGCTTGGAGGGTCCCAAGGCTATGTAGGCTTGTGCCCACATAGCTGTAGGGTTGAGAGGAATCTGTTCCCTGTGATGCTTTGGGAGTAAAAAGGCTTGTACTATTGGAGTTCCCTTTGAAAGAAAAAATGGTGAGTCTATGCAGCATACCTGGACAAGAATCTCTTGTCCTGGCTGCACTGTCAGCACTTCTGGAACAACGAAGATCTCCTTTGGGCTATTAAGAGAGTCACCTATAATTAAAATATGCGAAGGACCACCTTTTGGCCCATATTTGCCTGTGGGAACACAGTGAACATTCTCATTATTAAAGTCAATGGACAAAGCAGTTACCAGTTGACGGCGGGTTCCCATCTGGGTTGCCCCGTGGGTTGGATCCTCTTCTTGTGGTCCGGAACGTCCTGGGATGGTGCGGGGTTGGGTCTGGGTGGCCTTTGATTTGTTGTCAGAGCCCGGGGCTCGACCGGGCTGCGCAAGAAGTTTCCTGAATGCTGCTGGTAGCGCTGCTAATTCTGGGGTCTTTGGTAATTGTTACGGTGGTATTGGGGGTGTGATCTCTCTGGGCAGTCCTTTATATAATGTCCAAGATCTCCACAGTGGTAGCATTTAGCTTGGTCTTTAGAAGCTATTACTGCATATGCCCCAGAAACTCCTTCAGCAATACCCTTAGCAACTGCTCGGGCCACTGTATTTTCAGTGGACATGTGGCGTGTACAGCATTCCAGCATTTGCTCTATGGTGGGGTCTGTATCCATGGGTAGAGACCTCAAAATGGCTTTGCATTTTTCATTAGAGTTACACAAGGCAAGTTTACATAAGAGTTCCTTCTTTGCCTCTGTGCTCTCTATCTGTTTCTTCAGAGCATCTCTAAGTCTGTCCACAAATTTGATAAAACTTTCCTCTGTCCCTTGTTCAATAGTAGAAAAATGCATTGTTGGCATTGACTCATCATGCACAAGAAGTAAAGAGGTTTTTGCTGCGAGAGTGATGTCCTGCAGTGCCTCTTTATTCAAGGTTTCCAATTGGTCTGATGGTTTCTGTAAGTCACCTTCACCAGCTAGTTGGGCTACCGTAAAATTCGTCTTATTAGCATCCGCAGAATATGAATCTGATAATGTTTTTAAATGTCTTTTCCAATGCCTGTCCCATAACAAATATTCTGCTGGGGACAGGAGGCAGTGTGAAATATTTTTTACATTGTGGGGAAGTAAGACATGTGCTGAGAACATGGCTTCTAAGAAATTTCTAAAAATATGTGAGCTTCGCCCATGTTCTTTGGCTATATTTCTTAATTGCACTAGTTCCTTGTTCGAGTTAGCTTTCCACGTCTTTATAGCAGACTCGCCACCATTCCGTCCTTGCTTATATTCTACTGGGAAAGCATTAATTTTCTGTGCCAGCTCCCAGTCTCCAGCCTTTATCGCTTCTACTTTGATAAGAGCCCATGGATCCGTGTGGATCGTATCAGAATCAGATTCACTGCAAGAGCTCTGGTCCTCTGAGGAGGACTGAGGGGGGGTTGCTATCAGTGACTTGCACTTTTTTCGTTTAGAAGCGTTTTTCAAAGGTTTCAATGGCTGGGGGGGAGACATGGCATGACCTGGGTAGGGGGAGGCGCCAGTGGAGCTGGGATCGCAGCACAGCACGCACAGGACCGGGTGGGGGGGGTAGCACCGTGGGGGGTCTCTGGGATTCCGTTCGGGTGGCATTGAGGGTGGGCGGGGGGTTGGGGGGACGCGTGGTGGGGGCAGGGGGGCTGGGCGGGGTGGGGGTGCGGGCATGGGGGGAGTGGGGGTGAGTAGGCAGTGGTACCGGTCTGAGGTGCCGCAGTTACGGGGTGGGTTGGTGGCACTGTGCTTGTGTGAGGTGTCCCTGCTGTGGCAGGCAGGGAGCAGGGGGAGGGGGCGGGGATGGACACGGGCTCGGGAGCGGCGGGGGTGTGGCTCGGGGAGCCCTCGGGAGGGGCCGGACCGGTCAGAGCCGGGGCAGGGGGAGCGGGGGCGGGGGGCGCGGCGACGGGAGGAGTCGTGGGGGACACCAGCGCGGGGGTGGGGGGGGCCGCAGCGGAGGGGGGCAGAGCCGACGCAGGGGTGCAGGGGGCGGCAGAGGCAGGAAAAGGGGCCCCCGGGACCGGAAGCAAGGAGGAAGCCGAGCCAGGGGTAGGGGGGATGTGTGGAATTACAGATAAGATAGGATTCGCGGAGTTGGGCGGCGCAGGTCCCGCAGGGGTGGAGAATGTGGGAGGGGGAACTGTGGTGGGCAGCGTAACCTCTGCTTTAGGAGTAACGGAGGCGAGATGGGCTTTAGGACCGAAGGGGTGGTGTTAGATATGCAAGTGACATTCCTCTGAGTCCTTATCAATCTTGTTAGTATTTGAAGAGGAAGTGTCTGTTACCGACTACAAAATCTTTTCTCTGTTAAATCTTTCAACGGTTTTAGTTATTATATGGAATAAAGGCAAATAGTTAGTTACAGAGAAATCCTGGTTTGTTTGGGAGATATATATTGTGCTCCTGATCATATCCCAAAACGAATTTTCAATGACTGCTTTCTTATCAGTATCAGGGTATTGCGAAATAATCCAAGTTACAAATTTTTTAAGGTTAGTTTTTGAGAGCTTGTTTTTAGAAAAGGAGAAGTTGTTAGCAGATAAGATTTCTAAAATAGTTGAATATACCTCTCTCTTGGTTTTACTTAGTTTTAATGTACTAAAAATTGTACCCATGTTAATGGTTAGCCCTTCCAGCAGAAAAAACATGAAAAAAAAGGAAAAAAAAACGAAAAAAAAGTTTTGGAGCCCCGAAGTTATGCACGCAATATTAGCCAATACTTACAGTCCCTGGGGTCCAAGATCTGTGGAAGGAGTCTGCTGCGTCAGTTCTTCTCGGAATTTTCTGCCGTTCAGATGTAAGTTTTGAGTGTCGAACTGACCCTCCTGGGGAAAGGATTTTCTAAAACGAAAAGTCCCTTCACAGAAGGAGCGGCTTCCCGAACAGGCAATCACAGAAAACCCCGGGGGGGCTTCGTTGCTCAACCAACGGATATCGCCTCTGGGGGGTCCGAAGTAGTTGGGCCGCCACTTTAATAAAGCCTCTGATTGGCGTTATCATAAAGCAGAGCAATAGGGCTCAGGAGCTCAGTCCCTGGGTAGGGACCGGGTGCCCGAAGCTGGCTCGCTCATGCCAACGCCGCGGGGCTGCCATCTAGCAAGCATGGTGATTATCAGCTCTACAGTGATTGCAAGCTCTCAGGATTTCAGCTCTGCTTGCTAGGTAGTGGTGCCCCGGGCTTGAGGCTGCAGCACACGGAGAGAGAGGAGAAGGAGAAGGCGCAGGCTGTTCCACGGAGATGGCTTTATTTGGGGAGGTCCGTGAAGGGTCTCTGCTCTTCTTCTTTCTCCCCTAATGGGGTACAGTATGCTTCTTTTATAGGGTTGGAAAGGATCCAAGCTTGACCAATGGTAAGGGGTTAACATGACATTG